>NC_088297.1:11759195-12059195 GCF_032854445.1 Liolophura sinensis | reverse complement strand
CGCTGTACAATAATCTTAAAGTTTAAACACAAATTCATTCTCGTTGTTTTCATTATATGTTGTTTTCGTCACATTAGCTGCAGCCAGAAGCTGTCGCCATCAGTCAAAATTTGCTCTGGGTACAGCTGACATACTAATACAGTCAATGCAAGAACGAACAAGCTTATGGCATCCTGTACCTATTGATAGTCATTAACAGAGTCATGAATAACTTTCAATACTTTTATTCAGGAATGGCACCTGAACATATGGTAAACTTAATTCAGTGTTTATCATTTGTTTGTGTAAGTGACTGATTTTTATATAAAAAAGAACTATTTGTTATGTTCATTTTAATGAAGGGAAGTCTTCAAGGATGCAAGGTAACGGTTACACGTCCACGTGGACAAAGGGCTATTGCGTCGACCCTTTATTACATGAAGACATTGCATTTTGAAATCACGCACTCACGAT
The DNA here is from genome assembly GCF_032854445.1 of Liolophura sinensis. Classification (NCBI taxonomy): domain Eukaryota; kingdom Metazoa; phylum Mollusca; class Polyplacophora; order Chitonida; family Chitonidae; genus Liolophura; species Liolophura sinensis. Next base: position 12,058,742 of record NC_088297.1, on the reverse strand, counting down.
TGTAATAAACCGTCACAAATTCGTTTATTTTGTAAACACATGCATCCATATATAATTACTCGATTCGTTGATATATGAGAACGCTTGGGTTGAAATCAATGGAACGAGTGAATTAATTTAATGAGAATCATTACAGTCCCAGTAAATATTCCGTTCTTTAAGGCTACGCGAGCCAATATGGCTTACTTACATGAGTCATTTCGTACCGTATATTTTTTGCTGAGCTTATACGAATGTCTCAAATAGACTCATTTGACTCATCAAACTTATGTGGCATACACTTCTGTGTGTTCATGACTCATCAAAATTATGTGGCATACACTTCTGTGTGTTCATGACTCATCAAACTTATGTGGCATACACTTCTGTGTGTTCATGGCTCATCAAACTTAAGTGGCATACACTTCTGTGTGTTCATGACCCATCAAACTTATGTGGCATACACTTCTGTGTGTTCATGACTCATCAAACTTATGTGGCATACACTTCTGTGTGTTCATGACTCATCAAACTTATGTGGCATACACTTCTGTGTTCTTGACTCATCAAACTTAAGTGGCATACACTTATGTGTGTTCATGGCTCATCAAACTTAAGTTGCATACACAGAAATGATGTTTTTTAAAGTACTACTTACGATATTTGTATTTCGTATTAAGTGATGTAAATGATACTTCCTTAACGGAATCAGTGGCGTGTATGTTAGTGACTCATCTATAAGTGTGTTGTTGTCATGAGTTTCAGTGCTTTTGTCATCATTTTGCTGCCTTTGACATCATTCCTAAAAGTGCTATTTACGTGTACTAGTATATATTTTTTTCTTTGTGGCAAGGTGCAAGCCGAAAATAACGTGCATATATTTAACCACTCGTACGTTGTGCTTAGACTGTGATATGTGTGTATATGTTTAATCTCCGGAGTTTAGAGGAGAATTCCAGTGCTGTACTTATTTACGCTCTTACGTACTTTTTTTTATTTTTGTATTTTTAAGCCATGTAGTTGAAACCTTACACTTTGGTCCATATATATGTAGTGCTGTTTATGGTGAAAGATAGTGGAATGGAAAATGAAACTGGTAAAAAAATATTTGGTGAAAGCTGTAAGCTCTTTAGCTTTCTGTAAAATAAGTTTGTATTATCGTATTCCGAGCAATGTGGAGCAATAATATCTCTTCCAAATATACCTTTTTTGAAAACTCCATGCAGGCGTCTAAATCAACACCACATTTCTCATGATTGGTCGTGTGTGGTTAATGCCTTTAAATAATGTTTAAACATTTCCTTAAAATAATATATACACAAATATTGTATGTCCGAAATTCCTTTTTCAGTAATTTTCCAAAAACACTATTTTGTGTACACGAATCCAAGAATCTTCCAAGTCAAGACAATTGTGTGTTATTTATCATGTATATTAGGTCTTATTTTTTACGAGTATGCTTACTCGAGCAATCTGATATTTTTGGTGCTCCACCTGTTCCCATCACCCCTGTATCTTGTGATGGAGAGCTCCGGTACAGATGCAAGGTCGATTACATATCATGACCATAGGGGTGTTTTAAAACAGGTTGCTTCGTAGAATGTTGTAGTGCTTTTATAATTTTGTTAATATTTTTGCCTCGCAAAATTCCATACTGCCTCAAGCCAAATGTTTCGCCAAATCGCGCGGTAATACATGCAAGGAAAATTGTGAAGATGTTCTCATAGATGTATTTTTACCAACTGGGAATATGTTAGTACTGACAAGATATATAGATTGATCCAACAGGCAACATGTACTGCTCTCCTTGCCGAGCTCTGTATATGCTGTTTAAGGTATACCGCTGTCTTCATGAAAACGCGAGATTGCATGGGATTTTTCGAGGCTTAAATACATGTTTCGATTGCGCATGTGTAGCTCTGGTCATATGTTTATTACTATCTTGTAGAAAAGATAACTCAAGTTATGCACGGCTGGGATGTTTAGAGGGATTGTATCGAGACGAGGAGAGTGTCCGAGAGAAATCCCGATTACACAGAGAATTCAAAGTGCCATAAACAACCGGATCGGTTGAAAGTCGGAACGGATTGCAAAGCAAACGTCCGAAAAAACTGAAATCCGAGTTGTTTGATATATGTATAAGATGTAAAATGAATAATGTATTGTATGTCTATTCTTGAAAACATTCTTTAAAAAAAAAAAATTAAAAAAATCGATTTTTTTTCATGTAAACAAATTTGTTTTGGTTTTATTTTTCCGTCTATGTAAAGACGTGAGAGAGCAGTGAGCATGATTGACTGATTGATCGAAAGGTTGCAATGTTTTAATTTTGTCAGCGATATTCACACATAACATTCAAAGTGGGAAACGGTGTCTTATTCAATGTTGTCAGCTATATTCAAATGAAACACTCTGCTGACATTCAAAGTGGGAAACGGTGTCTTATTCAATGTTGTCAGCTATATTCAAATGAAACACTCTACTTGTCAGCATTCTATATAACATTCTAAGTGGAAAAAACTGAACATCTGGAATAGAACTCTTCTGTCTGTCAAACATCTACCCAGTAATAATCGCATAACTACATGCAGGGCTACACAAGATAGCTATACAGAATCAAATGAGTGATGGCCAACGATACCAATTCAAACATCACGCTTCCAGTCATTTTCATTATTTCTGACGGAACACACGGGGATTGCGGTTAGGAAATGAGACTGAAATAATTAAACCAGGGTATACGAGGTAAGATATAGAAATACATGTAGCCTATAAGGGCAGGAGGCCGTAATCCTCACGGGGTTCAAATCCTGTTCGGGCAGTACATTGCATTTGTCCAGAGCAAGGGAGATCATTCCTAACGTAATCAAATCAAGGGAGGTTATCCACTTTCAGTTTATGCTGACCTACCGCGTGCGTCATCCCCAAACATAGGGACGACCACACTGCCGTCGTTGAAACAGCGACACTTTACAAGGCCATTGTACGTCTCTATATGTTGTTCGCGTGAACGATGATGTCATATAAATATATATATGCCACAGCATTCTACATTTCATTGGCCAGGTAATTGACGTTCTAATTTTTCCAGCACCATTGATTTCTCTAAATGTAAATCATCCATTTTCGTGCATATTGGTCAAACGAAATCTGCCTATTTAGCACATATTGTCCTTTTTCCCGCCGCGTTCAAACAATCAACCAAGAATTTCCCGATAGCACCCACGGTTTGAGGGAGTTCTCTTTCCTGTAGTACTACAACTTGTTGCTTTTTATATTTTGTTGTTTGAAAAAGGCGGTATGTGCGAAAAAGATCAGCCCATGATTGATTCGGGCTACACAACATTTTATCTCGGATTCGCCTCGATTCAGTGGTGTGTAATTCTCGCTAACCATGGTCTAACGTATACATGGACTCCTGTCCTTGAAAGTTTCTAGGCCTCGAGAAATCACACCACGATATCCAACGGCAAAGGCCTAAAAGTATCTCGATATGGCGCTGGAAGCTACGTGTGAAATATTTGCAAAGATTTCTCTGCTGTTAGTGCTCGTGAGGCTTTGGATACAAAACAAGGGAAAGAAGCTCATCCATTAAAATGAACTGTAATTTCCTCTACCATCTGTTATTCATTAACAAAAAGATTAGTTTTGGACATTTAGGTAGTATGAAATTTCTGGTTTATCTTAAACTCATCAAACACAAGGTTGACGACGCGTGGCCATTTTACGCAGTCATACGTCCTATAATAGCACTTGTTTTCTACTAATAGGGCGTGCATATTTGCTTGTCACATGTGCACGTCGGTGAAGTCGACACAGAAGTCGGTGATTTACCGTGGTCTCATCCACTCATAAGAATCGCCATCTATTAAGTAAAGAATTCTTGAGCATGGTGTTTGGCAATCAGATGAATACGAAAGCTCAGAAATAGGTCCTCTTCACTGTTGCAATGTCCCATGCTGCTGTCAGTCTCGTAAGCGGAGGAAACCAACTGAAAGCAGTCTTTCGTAGGTATCTGATCCCCCCACCCCCCATTTTTATGAAGCCTTACATCATACTGGCGAAAGGCAAGTGATCTTTGAAGAGCTTCACGTATTTAACGGGTACACTTATAATGAAATGGTCACCAGGTAAACGCGTTTGTCCGTACTTGAAGAATCTATCTCGCTGGAGTGTTACTATCAACCCAAGGACTGACTGGCTGGAGGCCTTAACCATCACATGCATGCAAATTCTTCAGCACGGCTTGTCCGATGCATACATTTGGTTCAGCACTATTCCCATAACAAGGATTAAAACAAAGTTTTCTTGCATAGGAAACCCGCAGATAACATGAGGAAAACCACACTCATGTTTCCAGTATATATTTCGTCTGTTTGGAAGTACCAACCAACGTCAAATGCTCAAAACGAACTATCGCCCAGAGTTGTGTCCCCTGCACTGCAAAGCATAAGGAAGTGGGCTGAAAACACGTAGCAATTTCCAAGTTAACTCAACGATTCTGATGTTCTTCGCCAGTGGTTGTCATTTTTGGCCCACCTTCAATGATATACGTGAACAACCAATCTGGCAGGTAAATTCGGATTAATTAAATTCTCCATGAAGAAAATGACTATCCCAAAATCTGAGCTTCCACAAGGGTAACTGGGTAGAATACCATAACATGTAGGGCTTGATGCACCTCCGGTGAAAGCTTGAAATCCTTTCAGTAGTACATCACCTTCATGTAGGCCGACGTCACAAGGAGGCACCCGAGACACAGTACATGCTAAAAATTTTACGTCATTGGTCCGTCACTATGGAACCTCGTGAGATGACGTAAGCTTACCGAGCGCTGAGTAGGCTTAGGTTACTCCAGGTGTGTTTCCTAATTTTGATCAAAAGGGCGAAATTCTTAGTTTACCTACTTCGTCGATCTGGCTAAGTTGTTTCTTTTTCGATCACTTGGTTAGCTGTCTGTCACAACGAGGTACACCCAGGAAACATACTGAACGCTAATATTATCACCAGAGTAAATGATTTTCCACAACCCTGGATTCAATGTCAATGCAAATTCATTGTCAAAGGCCGAGAAACACTTGACAGCTTGGATCCGATTTAGGCCACAGTGGCAGATATTCATCCTTGTCTCCATATCTGACAAACTCGTCACACTTGCTCTATCAAAGAGATTCCTGGAAGTCTTCTTTAAAACTCAGCTGAAGTCATCACTTAACAGAACTTACTACAAATACTAAGGATTAGCAACGCTACACAGACGTGGACGAGCCCCTGGAAAATGCATGGAGTGTTTTCCGTTTCACAAGCTGTCCATGAACTATGGAATGCTTCGCAATTGTGTATTTTCATGTGGAATTCTTCAAGACTACGGTACAGTTAATAACCAACTGCATGCTTTTGGTTTCCACACGTTTCAAATTAGCAGATGAGGGTACGCCCAAACAATGAATTGAGGAAAGAAACTTTATTTTTCTCTGTGTGAAAGTAATCAAAGGGCATAATAAGTTACTGCACTTAACTGGATGTCTAAAAACCATTTTCATCAGCAAGCTCTAGACGACTGCAGTTGCTGATGAGCCACTGCAGCAGGCCTTATGAGGCAGGCAAGTTGAGCAGCGGAACCACAAACACTGACGGCTCTCTGCTATATTTTTCATCCACAATCACTGCTTGGCAAAAATGAGTGACACTAAATATATCTGTCAGACCGCTGAGCAGCGAAAAGGCTTGCCATATTTGGGTAAAATCATAATAGATGTAGTTATAGTGGTTGTATACATGAAAACGAAAAACACACTGCCAAAAAGCACGGAACAACGCGTCTTGGTGCCACTGACGAAGATTATACAAAAAGCCACAATTGTTATTATTCTCATTAATATCTATCCATCATAAACGGTTGCCACGTTCACCATGCAGCAATAACAGCTACTGCTACGCCATCTGACTAATGAAACATCTAAGATTTAGCTTATTTTTTTTTTTAAGAACTATCTGGTACACAGTAAATGAACAAAGCCACAGCGGGGGAAATCCGGGCATATATTCAAACACGACAGGCAAACAGACAAACATACGGGTGACCAATGGGAGTGATTTCATACCATGTCTACAAGTCATTTAGTACAGATATTACGACGAATAAAGAAATGGATAGCCCACAGACCCCAACCTTCCACTAAATTACCAAGTTCTTTTATTGTATGTAGTGTTTTCCTTTAATTTCCACAATATGCAATCAGACGAGAGTAGATAAACAGGTTACTTTACTTTCTGCCGAGGCAAGTACTTATTTTTCTCTCTTTTTCACTAGGCAAACAGATAACAGACGTGGTACTATAATCCGAATGTTGACTGTCACTAGACTAAGCTACTACAGAACAGATGGAGGTCTATAAATGTACATATATTTATATATTCAGAGCCCAAGCACATACCTTACTATTAAGATGCTGATACAAAAAGAAAACTTATAACATGTAACATAGAATAAGCACTGGACACTGTTAGGACATGTTCACAAAAAAGTTCTTTCTTCAGCCATTTGATATACGATTCTACCACATGAGTGATAAATGATAAAAAAAAAAAAAAGAAAAAAAAAGCGCACTATGTCCATTCCTTATTGTCAGTTACGTCATTTTTTTTTTTTAAACAGCAATGAATCTAAAAACAGGTATCTGATGTTTGCCACGCCCATACGTCTCTGTCCCGCCTGGGTTCCATCAAGTGCAAGTCACAAATTCGTTCATATTTAAACATTCTGCTCTCCCAGCGTCTCCGGGAAGAATTCTAAAACTTTTTACAAAGCCATCAGCCCAGCAGGCAGAGAAAAATTCAAAAGTCAGCACGAAAGAGGTTAACATCTGTCCACCCAGAGTCCAGGAGGAGAGCAACTGATGAGAATGATGACGTACGCTGAACAGGTCGCAGGTTTCTCACCTGACACTTAAGTAGTTCCCCTCCCAGAGTTCAATCCTGTTACGGTGTGTGTGTTTTACCAAGATGTTGGTTAGTGTACATAGTAAATATGATGACCAGATGACAAGCTGGCTGTTTTTTTTATCTGGGTGTTGGTTACTGCTCAAACACGCTTCTCTCCTCAGTTGTTGTCGGCTTGCTGTTCCGAATCATCATCACCCGGATTATCCGAGGTCCAGAGCTGAGAACAGAAACACACAAACCACATGTTTATTGACCTATTTGACTGAGGACAGAAACACACAAACCGCATGTTTATTGACCTATTTGACTGAGGACAGAAACACACAAATCACATGTTTATTGACCTATTTGACTGAGGACAGAAACACACAAACCACATGTTTATTGACCTATTTGACTGAGGACTGATGCCATACTCAAGAATTTATCACTTACTATGAGAGGGACTGATTAGTTTTACGAGGTGGAGGAAATATCAGTACCAGCTGTAAACGGACCAATTTTTCCTAAAGTGCACACACTTGCATGCCAGGTGGATTTCATAGAATGCAAGATTGCGTAGATGGCCTTACAAGCACTGCTGACAACCCCACTGTAACCAAAGTCCTTACAAACAGATGAAAAACTATAAATTCTCTTTTCAAGGCTGGTATTGAATCCACACAAAGTATGTGCAATAAGTCATGGAAATCCTTACTAAGTACCATAATAGTTATAACATGTGAAGATACACAAAGACTTATCTAAATCATGTTTTGATCCTAGAAATCATTTGCTACACCACTGTGTTCTTATAACAAACCTTCAATGAACACAGGAAAAGTTTGCTCAGGTTTAATGTCATTATTTCAATCATGACAGGGTCTCCTTATAGCTGGTCAGACCCAAGGTGGACATTTGTGGCGGAGTCTCACTGGAACACCACAAAGTTCCACCCAGTCATACTGTAACATGCACACCATCAAAGAAGGAAACCAGAAGTGTAATTTTTAATGACAAAACGATTCAACTGTTGGAGTCAACTTACCGTGAGGTTGTCTCTGAGAAGCTGCATGATCAGCGTGCTATCTTTGTATGATTCATCACTTAATTGGTCTAGTTCTGCGATTGCGTCATCAAATGCCTGTGAAAAACAAAAGCTACATTACACACAATTAACAGCAGTATACATTTCACCGAAGATGAAGGGAATTTGTCGTAATATCCAACATAAACAAGGCATCAGGTCTATCAGTTAATTTTTCATCAATATTGCGTTCTTGTAACCCCTTCATTTCAATATTGGAATCTGCAAGACAAATCCTCGAAAATGTCAATACATCAGCTGAAAGTACAAAAGACCTCTGGCTTTATGTACGAGGGCAATAATTCTTGGCACATAAAAACAGAAACTTGCCCTAATCTACAGTCTACAGAAACCTGATTGAGCTCTACTTTCATCGGCTGGTTGTGCAGGCTCCTTTTACCCTGTAAGGTTCTCTAGATCATTTATGTTCATACAGTCCCCATATTTTCACTGAAGTCTCTGCTGCTTTTTTGTTTAGTTCAAAGAGAAAATTGATGGTCTTGGAAGTTGTGCAACTGAATATTCATGTCCCTTATCTGTCTGAGGACAAGGTTTAAGTAACAAGACCTTTAAAGACTGTTGAAAAACTTCTCACATTACCTTTGACGCAGTACTTACAAATGTTCAACTTCAAACTAAGCACTTAAAAATATTACTCAAAGGGACGTAACTCCTGAACAACTCCAAACTTAGACTAGTTTCTTTGCCAGTTTGTTAAACCCAAAGAAAAAAACCTAAAACTTTACGTGTATGATCCAACCCATTGTAGGTGTTAACTATTTCTTACAACCATCGGTTTCAAAAAATGATACCAAACAACATTTCTAATCAAATGATGTTTGCAGTTGTGATGGATGGCTCACAGTGGTGTCAACTATGTGTAATGTTTAAAAACATGAACTTTGAGAAAACATGCACTGCCAAGATGTCTCATATTTAAATTCTCTGCTTTCTCAGCCTCTGCCTGCTGTTAATCACGGCTACAATCAAAGTACTCACTGAGACATCCAGTATGCGTTAACAATGGAATTTGAATGTTGTATTTGTTGAATTTGATATTGTCTTTGAATCATGTACATTTCATAAGCCTTTCCTCACATCACTGTGTGGTGCAGAAGATTAATGTGGTTTGATTCCTAAGACCAGAGGATTACAGATCTACCAATACAATTTACTGGGAATCCACCTACCTGTTTTGCTAGATGACAAGCTTTATCAGGTGAATTGAGAATTTCATAATAGAATACAGAGAAGTTAAGAGCCAGGCCCAGCCGTATGGGATGTGTGGGAGCCATTTCCACTTTGGCGATATTATAAGCATCCTCATATGCTGCTTGTGAATTTTCAACAACCTCTGCAAACAGAAAATGTAAAGGTGATGTAAATACTCTGCCAAAACTCAGCAGCACCCATGGGCATTTCTTCCTATAAGGCCTCTAGTACCGTCAGGAGTCCCGCTGTTTTCCTAGAATTGAGAGAATGCAAAAAAAAAACACTTTTCTTTTTATCACCACTGTGAATATTAACAGATATGTATACCTGTACCTTAAACTCTACATATGAAGATAATAGCGTAAGGATACATTTTCAAACTACATAACACTGGCTCAAGACACAAAATGACTAAAACAGTTTGTGCTTTATTCATATATCTGTTTATAATCAAAGAGCTAATTTGACAGTTTTAATACCAAACATTTCTGGTCATATCTAACTATTGTGGCTAGGTTTTGACAGCACTGTCTCTTTAAGTAGATCTGTTAGATTACATTTTACTGCCTCAAGACAAAGATCTATGAAGCATAACTAAAAGGAACTGCATTTAAACTTGAATAAAGAATCAAAAGAACTACTTATTTTTGCTTAGCATGTTTGGCAAAACAGTCTACCACAAATACAACAATTTCAGGTTGAGTAAGCCATTCTGCATTTTAGGACAAAATTACTATCAATTGGGTTGATCCACTGAGCAATTAAGTGCAGCCAGTAAGCAAAGGAAGTCAGAAGGGAAACAACACCTCTTTATAGTTACTACTTTACAGTAAATGTCTACACAATTCAGTTGAAAGCCGCTATATGTAGACAAAACTGATATTTTTTTGCAAATATCTGAAGGTTCTTCAACGTTAATCATTATGTCAAAATCACAATGGTTTGATACAGCATAGTTCCGCACTCTGCCCTCAAGAAAGATTTGTGCTACTTAAAAGTGAATCGTGTAGATCACAGCATCTAATCTACTCTTTTGCTTTGTGACACGTGTAAATAAACAGCAACAGCAAAACTGAAAGCACACATCACAGTAAAATACTTCTATGAAGGACAAGTGCAACAATGGCAAAAGACGAACACCTCGGCAAATTACTCTACATGTAAAAGCCAAACACCTGTATCAAGCACATACCCAAAGGTAAATCAAAGAATGAGCTTAGAAGACAAGGTGTCATCTTATTCTGTTTTCTAATAGGTTTGTTTCATTGGCTGAAGTGCTTAACTACAGAGGTGTTTGTACAAATCCCTTGGAGCATTTCATAAATGCTACGTAACATCATATGCACAGGACTACCATGGTGTTGCTTCATTATGACAGATACATGTGCATAACATTTTACATAGCTTTTGTGAAACAGGCTCCTGATCTGTAACTAAAGTTTTTGTGCCAGGGGCCATGGCTTGTCAACAGAATAACTACCAAATTTATAGTAATAAGTATGAAAAGGGAATACATTTACCCTGTTTTTTTCCACCGCTTGTCACCTCTGCTAAATACCTGTAATAGTCACCCTTCATCTTCAAGTAGAACACCCTGCTTTCTACATTAGTAGCTTTTGGAATTAATAAGTTGGCGAGCAGTTTCTGTGGGGAAGAAAAACAAGACAAATGCAGGCATTTTTACCATGTTTCTGGGCTCCGCCAGCCACCTCTGCTAAATACCTGTGATAGTCCCCTTTCATCTTCAGGTAGAAGACTTTACTTTCTATAGAAGAGGCTTTAGGAAGTAAGAACTGGTCTAAAAGACGCTGAGAAAAAGGGCAACGAAGTTAGAACAAATATATTCTGTATGTCATCCATAAAGTACATTTAAAACTTTGTTAACAGTAATCATTTCTAAGACATTACAGCATTGTTGGACACATTGTATGTTCTGCTAAGAGTCTTTGCATCAAATCACCTGCAAACAACAGAAGTGACAAGTGTATTGATGCATGACTGTTGACATATCACATAAAAAAAAATCATTCTTTACAACTGCAATAATCTGGAATTGAAAATAGAATGTTTCCTAAATGTATGTAATCTGAAAGTATTGAAATACGTATTGAAGATGAGAATAAAATGTAACACCAATAATTAGGGGATAAAATTCTATAGTCACATGGACAATGAGGGTCTTCTACAGTAAGCATAAGAGAGAATAGTGTGGGCAGAGGGTGGAGGGACAGGTTCTTGTAGGGCACCTTAGGGTCACTCATTCGTGGAATTGCAAGACAAAAATTGATTTCCTTTGTTACTGACCCATCATAATACACTGGAAAGTCGTGAAGACAAACTATCATGGCTGTACATACAGTTCCGAATGTTACCCTAGGGGGATAATCAGGCACGAATCTTCAGACGGAGCTACATACATATTGTACAGTGTAATGTATCCTTTACAGACTGTCACTCATCCATAAAATCACCAGTTCACACAATACATTATCATACCAACAGCATTATGGGCTAAATTCTTTGCTACATGTCTTCTACTTGTAGATGCCCCCTAAAAAAACCAATACCTGGCAGCCATGTTTAATGACTACAGGATAGGAAGGTCAGGTCATTGGGCTGCACTGTCATAGTCTAATGACTCAAACTGGTTAAACCTCCTGGTCTGTTTTCAGCAACAGGCCATATGTCTACACTCTAAGAGCCAGTGAGGCAGCCACCCACCCCAAAATGTTGCCAAGTCTATCAGTATCTGCACTGGCCCCAGGCAGTATATCAGTACACTACAGTACATGAGCAGCCCGTCCTGCAACCAAGCAAGCAAGAAGGCATGCCCTCCCTCCCTCTCTCCAGTAAGGCCAGTGTGAGCTAAGGCTATAAATAGGCAAGCCATGAGTCACAAGGAGAGCCGTAACCCAACCCCATACCCGCTTTATTCACAACTTATTTCATACTATCAGTTGGGGCTAGGCTGTGCAGTGCGTAGAGAGAGTACACTACACCGTGCAAGCTTGTCACTGGCTCATTCGTATGCATTCCATATCCCTTAATACTTCATCCAATTCTGCCATTCACACCATACCTGAACTCCTAAACCTCTCAAATCTGCTTCTTTTCTTGTAACAGTTGTTGAGGTGTTACCAATCAACAGAAAGTGTAAATTTTACATGTACGTGTGCACGTGTTGTGAAAAATTATGAATACCACATTCTTGATGGTGTTTCCGCACAACGCATTCATCAGACAATGTACCTCTAGACTACGTGAAGCTAAACGCAAGAGCACATGACTAAGACACAGTTTCCACTTTTGTGCTGGTTCTTGCTATCTATTTGTTTTTTATGGTGGGATGCAAGTAGATAGTGACCAGTCAGAAAGGCTTACCTGTATGTGCATGCGTCAGACACAGTTACTTATTGAACAGTATTATTATATCATGTGACATTTAACTTTCAGAGACAAGCCTAACTCTGCAGAAATCAGAAGTCCAACAATCGCAATACAAGGCAACAACCTTAACAGGAACATTTCAAAACTGTAAAAATTTTGAAGACGATCAGTATCCAGCACCAAACCCTACATAGGGCCTATCTATTCATCATCATGGCACTTTCAGTACATCTGCACCTAGAGTCTTTGACAAAATCAGTGAGCTGTAAATTTAATAAAATGACAGTCTTCAGATCTTCGTACACATTGACCTCGTTATGACAAAACTGTAACCCATTTTACACGCACAGTACTCTGTAAAGAGCCAGATGTGGTCATAGTAACTTTGTCAGTCTGTCTTGACCTTTCAGCTACACCACTAAGCAGACTTTTCCCAGCACCCACAGGGCTTACATTAGAGATAGACGTGTCTAAATAAACGGCCTTTTTATCCTTGTTCAAGTGGGAATTTAAAACAAAATATAGTTGAAATGCACAACAGTTCAACTTCTTTTAGCACAGCATCTAGACCGCAGTGAAAATCAAATACAAATGAATGACCTTCACACCCAAAAACAAAATTTGACATATTGTATTTATACAATATGTCTTATTCATTAGGAGTGCCCCTTTAAAATATGGCTTTCAACAGTCTTTGTGTCCTTTGTCCGATGGTGCAAAATTCTTAAAAATACAGCCCCAATAGTTTCAGTTCAATAGTTTGTCATTTGAAATAATATTCTGAACCAGATTTGTTCAATATCATTTTCTTTGATAAAGGCAAATAGCACCATAATTATCTCCCTTGTAAGGAAAGATTAGTCACAGCTGCAAACGGATACATGTATGTGGTGCTAAGCTGAACGGAACTGAACAACACTATTGTTTTTCTATTTTTAAAACAGGATCACAGCAATGTGAAAACATATTAGAGGAAATCATTTTGTTCAGCTCTTGTTTTCCTGTTGAGAAAATTCAGTCAGCATGTTTAATAAAGCTTCATAAAAAAATCTACTAAACTTGTCATTCAAATGAACACTGAGTCATCCCTTCAATCTGAATTTACACAAACATAGCTCTTTACACACAGCCATACCTACATTCACCTGAATAATTAGACTCTAACCATATCCCAGCCAAGGCTATGCACAACCTGAGGATCCTTCCCAAACAACTTCAAGTCCAAAGAATATATTTCATTCTATGCAAAAATTCTCTACAACTGCCCACAATAAGGCTATAAAAAATTCTATCACTTGCTCTTTCACTGACACAGACCTACATGTGCATGATGTTTAACACAGAGCCACTCACTCTAAAGAATAGTATTCCATACAATTCACAAAGAGCTGTCTGAAGACCAGGGTAGATTAACACATGTACATGTGTATGGCTCTTCACATTTTGTAGGAGATTTTGTAACTAATGAACCATTTAAATGTAAGCCCATTTAACACCACTATATAAAGTCCTCTGCTTGAAATCTTTTCAAGCCTTTAGTTTTCATGTAAAAAAAGAAAGGCTGGCCAGTTTTAGCACCAATTTAGGCCAATAAATTAACATTACCAATGTCTTACTGCGCATTAATCAATGCAAGAAATGACACTGCATTTGGCGGATGATACATGAACTTGTGATTTTGAAAATGCTGAAGAAGATTTGGAGATACTGACTGTAAATGCAGAGTTTGAACCAGAGGTCGAGAACGCACACCTACCTTACTGTTTAGCACTTAATTTGTTAAGCATGGAATCAATGATGCACATTGCATCAATATCATCAAAGGAAACAGGCATTTCAAAGCCCAAGAGAGTCTGGTTCTGAACATGAATAACAACGCCTACACGTTTTACATGTCCACAAACATGTCCACTATCAATCAGACCACTAGATCATTATCCTCGAAGCACAGATTAGCAAGACATGCATTAGTCATCATCAACACCACTTCAGCTGAGAGCATGGGCCTGAACAGGATGGCAGGTGTGAGGGAATACATTAGAGCTAACATTCAGGATTACACTCACTAATTAAGGGCAGTGTGTAATTCAAGCTGCACTTGCAATGAACCCTGGTGTCACAGGCTTGCAGTTAGTGTTCAGACACAGTTTCATTCACGACCTCACAAGGAAAGCCAGGATGATCAATTCTACCACAGGCGAGCATGGAATGACACACTCACTCTAATATAGTGGGTAAATGTCTACACCTGAATATCTCAGCCCAGCCCTGTCTTCACATCAAGAAAGGTGAACAACGGAATCAAGATTCTCACTTTGTCCCTTTCATTCCAGTCCCAATGAAGTGACCTCTGGGACACCTACCAACAATAAAATGGCAACATTTACAGTGTTGTGATACATGTGGTGCCACATTCTTCAACACAGGGGAAAACTGGGTCTTCCATGTAGTTCTAATGTGTTGTGATAGAGCTGCAGAAGTCGCTTTCTTAAGCATCTTCTTTACAGCTACGTTGTAGAATACGTTCCAGTCTTTATAAATGAGCTATCAACAGATAATTTTGAAGCGGACAACAAACGAAGCCACTGATAGGTTCATAATTCCAATACGTATGCTTTCAGTCATACGAGCCATATCCATGGCTAGACATTTTTTTTGGAAGGTGCTGCACCCATATGCCCCCATCCCTAAAATGAGCACCTTGCCACTTTTGTGTCAGACACATTAATAGATAGGCACTGGAAATTTCCACTCCCCCATTTTTTTTGAGCAATGTCCCTTTGCACCCTGCCACTTTTAGAGTTTTACCTGGGGGTCTGCCGGTCTATGCCAAGCACAAAGAGTTTTCAGGACATAACACAAGAAAAGAATTGTCTAATTCTTGGATGGCTAAAACATTGTATCACCTTACATAAAGCAAAGTATTAAAATAAAAATTTGATAATATAGCAATAAAATGTCCAGAATTACCGAACTTTGACAGCCTTACAAGCATCAAGGCAAACAGGTTAGTCTGGTGGGGGATGGGTCATTTCACATTTATAGCTGAAGTCGACACTACAGCCAGAGAAATGGGGTCAAATCTGCCTCATTCAAGTGTGTTAGCCCAGGGACACATGACAGGGTGAGGATTTCATTTCCTGGTTGACACAAGGTGCAGCTGATTCAGAGGGAGATCCTCACACAACCAGCCAGTTTAACATCCCGAACTGAGCAGGCTTGAGCACAACATTATGGAGCTATAAGGAGAAACTGTACTACATGTTGTTTAACATGTAGTACATTCATGTTAAACAAGCCTGAGTAATACAATCCTGAAGGACGTGGAAAAAACATACAGAAATAGTCAAATTTATCCTTACACATTACCGCTGCTTCATTGGCAAAGCAATTTTGACAATTTGACACTGCACTGACTTGAGTTTTCGGCAATACAACTGGCAAGTGTGACTTGGTCCGAGAAAAATTACGGAAATAACAGAAAAGACAAAATTGAAAGGAAATACATAGCAGAAGCGAGAACTCTTAGAATGGATTAAATTACTGGTTTTTGTAATGTATGTACTTGTTAAGCAGAATTCTAGCACACAAAACAGCCCAATGTATCACCTTTACATACATGTATGTAGGTCAGCACAGGAAAATGAACTTTGGTTGTGTCCTATGAAAGACATACTAATGCCTAAAATCAATAGCTTGACTAAAGTTTAAGAATCAAACAAAAAAAATTTCTTGAGAATCAGGACCACCAAATCTAAGTTGCATCCAACACTACTGCATAAATGTTGTAGTTTCAGACTAACCTTGAAGGGGAATCTCCATTTTGAAATTTCCCAGATGCACAAAACTAGGGCGTGAACTATACTCCTTCCTAGTCATTAACAGGATTTAGAAGGGCTGTATGTATGAATCAGGAGGTTAGCCAGAAATGTGGAAGAGGTTGTCCAAACAGCTCTTTTTGTTGCTCTTTTGTTAAAGGAGGGTGTCCAGATTTCATTTTCTCCTATCTCTTAAAAAGTTAAAATTGCTGAAAACAGGGTGTCCAAATAGCACCAGTTCTCTATTTCACTCGTGGATGGGTAGCTGGCTACCCCTATGGTCTGAACAGTGATTTACATCATGCCCGAAAATGTCAACCTCTCATCACCTTCCAAGTATGCAAAAGAAGTATGCTTGAAATCATACATGATACAATCCTACAGGTATGATGAGTGTCATACTTATGTACACTCCTATGGTGAAGACATTCTAATGGCCACACTTAACTGAGTTCATCAAGTAAGAATGTCGTCCTGCTTCAGCGCATATCAACATTAATAACATCGCTGAATAGTGTCATTTGTCATGATACTGTTTTATGACCTTCAGTCAAAAGGTCACGCAAGGGCAAAAATCTTATCTGAAATGAAGCAGCGGAATAATTACATGCATGGGAAATCACAGGATTCGGAACTTCTAAGAAATGAATACTGCACAACTATTACATTACCTTTCACATACAAGAATGTTTCACACCAGACATTTGATCACCTGAATGACTACTGAACATACATTTGTGACAAGCATACATGTACGATCTGACCTATGATAGGACTACATGCTGGCAAGCTTAGCTTCTCGAATAACCTTTTCATACCATATCCGGGACCACAGCAATGGATAGGGGGCATCATGAAGGCAAATGACCATTACTGACAAGTGTACAATAATTTGTTCCTAGATGTTAGAATGCAATCCTATATTATGAAACCACACCAAACCTCCGGGAAAAAAAATAAACATAAACTCCAATATTCCACACCATTAAAACAAAACCTCCAATATTCTAAACCATTAAAACAAAATGCATTACAATAACAAAAATGGGCAAATTTATGCTCAAATTTCACCCATGTGAGCTTAAGATGTTCTCATTGCAGAGAGGGAGAGAACATGGGACCACTGCTACAGGTTTAGGGCAAGATGAACTCTATTTGTACACTATTTTTAACCGGGACGGGAAGGTTCACCAGATGGATAACCTCTCATGGGCATCCATTTGGTTAAACTCACTAGCAGGTTCATATTTACTATCAGATTCCGCTTTGTTTTAGTGAGGTTTTGCTTCTATAACACACCAGTACAACAGGTACTTTTTACATTTTTTTAACCAGGAAGTTCCAAGAAACTTAACATGCTCTAGTAAACCCTACACTCCCTTAACAGTCTCTCCCTTTCTCTGCACTGCTCTACACGTTCTTCTGATCTTTGATGGTTCACAAGGCCAACATCTATCCATTTTTTCCCCCCATCATGTTTCTTGACACAATTTTTCCTGAATGGCCTGTATTCAAATACATCAATGACCTGAACTAAACTGTATTACACGTATTTTAACGATGTCTTAATTCTGCCCATTTAATACATGGCTATAAAGATCAACTGGAACTTTTCATCCTGGATTAGGACAAGTTGATTCCAACCTGCACATCGACTACTTTAAACACAGGAATATATTTTTTTCCCTCCTAACCAACTGGAACAGTCTAGCACCTTGGGATCAATTCAATGTTACATCTTATGAATGTGAACTGGCAATCCCGGTGGGTGAAAATCAATGGCACATATATTTCCTCCAAACATTCAGCTGTTAAATGGGAGTTACTATATTCACGTGTAATATTACCACAAAGCGTCCCCATCTCCACTTACATTATCCATAGCCTAAGGCAGCGATTTCCACCACAGCGTCCTTAGCATCAAATCTGACTGCCATTGATTACTTCCAAAGGCCCACTTACTTCCAGCTACCTGTCAATACCATGTTATGTGTCTAGGCTTGCTTCTGAAGGATTTTCATAACCCATCACAACAGAAGCTCTCACCTACCAATAGCCTACAGAAATGGATGGGACCAATTCCAATTCATATCACCAATTCCTCTCTAAACATAAAACCCACGATAAATGTAAGAGGTATCCCACACTAACTTACTGCAGCCTTCAGGGTCAGCATATGCACCGTGGCAAGTGTTCATACAACATGAAAATCCTCTTACTATTTGATGTTTATCTTTGTTGTGGTCTTTAAAAGACTGATGCAAACCCATGCAGACATCAGAACAGCTTGCTCATTTAGTACAATAGAAACAAAACCTTTAATTAGTTGCCTTAAAATATTTTCATACCTATTGCAATGCAACAATAAACAGACGCTTAATCAAGTTTTAATTGGAAAGAATAGTTAGATGTGTTTGGTAAAATGTGTATTGATGGAAGACAATTTACGCTGAACAGTTGGCAGAAACAACAGGAATTGAGTAAAATGAATCCCTCACCAAGGAACAAACCAGTCTTGAACGAAAGAATCCAATGTCTGATTGTAATTGGAGCATCAGACTGGACGGAAGATGACCACAGAGTGACTCCTTGGTGACACATCATGGAAGTCATGGGCAAAGAGCCACCTGCCATTTTGAAGCATCAAACCGCCCTCTGTGACATATAGGTGGCTGCAGGCCCTGGTGCAAGCATCTCAAGTCCCACCATTATCAGTTCGACATCTGTATTGATTTTCACATAGCTTAATGAACACTGTTGTCGGAGCTCTGCAGCATGTACATGCACAGCCACTGCCCTTTGTTACTTACATGTACACAGCCAAAATGGAGCATCAAATACTGTAAAAACCTTTTTGCAGCATCATAAATATAATGTTAAACTGGAAAACCAACAGGAAGTGGAGGTATTACCCAGCAATCAATTTTGTAATTTGCTCATCAAAAAAGATTGTCAAACCGTGTATAATTTGCTCAGAGGATATTCAGACCGCGCATGGGTACCCATTGGCATAAGTGTGAATGCATTGTTTTATCACACAGCTTTGTAAAACATGTGACCCAATAATGCACTAAAAAATAGTTCCATTCAAAAAATTGGCCATCCAAAATCCACTGATTTAAAAGAACTCTTTGTAAACTAACAAACGTATGGAAACGTTTTTAGTTCAATAGTAGGACTGCAAGCTGAACTCTTCGGCTAAGCTCCTACTTGAACCAGTGCCATTTTCACAAGTAGTTCAATTCACTTTAATGAAGGCTTTAGGCTTGACTTTCTCACCTAGAAGAGACACTAAATAGCACCACCGGGTTTCACTGCACAGGAGTGCAGACTATCCCACACCCTGTAGACAAATACATTATAACTTATTGCCTCACACAATCCAGTTGCTTCACTTCACAGGTGTTAGACATAACAACTCACAAATGATTAAAACAATTTAAGCTCTGTTCATGACCTATTAAACCTGCCCACAAATGCAAATTTGGAGAAATTGTTCTTACTATCATCTGCAGATATTTGCATATGCCGTTTATCTCTATACGAGTAATGAAGATATTAGAACACAAATAGGGCTAGAAAGAAGATCCCTCTCCCATGTTCCCAAATGAATTCTACAGCTGACATTTCAAGTCACACCGCTTAAGCTCAACTTATTGTTATCTAATTGTAATACTGAAGACTGTGCGTTAATAAGAATACATTAGACCGTGGCTTCATCCCTGGAAATGCCTGTGGTCAACTGTCCAATCAACCCCTGTCCAGTTTTAAGAGGAAACATTAGCACATTTTGTCAAATCATGTACATGTACCAGTTTGACAGACTCAAACTAAAGCTTGTCTCTTGAATTCTGCTTGTCTGAATCAGCCTTGAATAACGTTTTTGTTTGAATCAAGTTTTACATGTTTAGGTGTAAAATCATATTAATTGCATTATATGACCAGTATCACAGTATTAGCTATTCACAACAGTGAAGAAAGCCATTAACCATACAGCAGTATTACATTTATTACTATAAATCTATAGTGCTGATTTCAACAGCTAGACTGAATGAATTACCTCCCCTGAGCAAAATATTAAATGCTGAACTCTTGATTAACCGCACGCTGTCTGAAACAATTTTCCACTTCTGCACACTTCCTTGGCACACATTTCCTTACAAACAAAAATTCGGAGTAGAGATGTAACAGAATGAACTTTGCACAAACACAGAAAATTAATATTTCATGACTTTCAAATAAATTATGAATACAAATGAAAGACAAAAAGCAACAACTCAAACTTGTGACATCTGATTTACTCTTCACCTTCATCTCATTAACTTTTGCCCTCTGTTTTCTGCTAAAACAAACTTTTCACCAGCATGAGATAAAAGTTTTTTACAGATCAACGAATTCCATCTAAAAGCTGAGTAATTTGACTGCTATCCCCTGTTTCTCGTCTTACATAATCCATAAAATGTCATCTGCAAGCTATCTGATCAACAGCAACTAAATGAACTTCACACACATATTACTAGCATTTATATCTCAAAAATAAGTTTCCTGTGTTTAAAATTAACTGAAGATGAGTGTACAGTGGATACATTACAGGATGAGCAAGCACAAAAATGAACAGAGCAGTCAGACAATCGTAACCCAAGTGTCAAGAGGGCGAGGTTCATGGCCAAATCAGATCCCTAAAAAGCTTCAATTGTGAAATGATTCGACATCTGTGCAACTCTTTTGTCAACACAGAGTAAAGTACCACAAGAAAATGACCAGAGGAAAGTGTGTAAGGTAAGATATTATGATAATGACCTTGGCTGCGGTATCACTTCCTATTAGCCTCAGCCTACGCTGACCCGTGGACTACTTGCACCCAACGTCCTACAGGCTTACACACGTTTTGTAAGCAGTAACGTGATAGATCCAGCGACATGATAAAATAAATCGCCTTAACACCTTTACTGCACACTCTGATTGACACATACACTGCACAACTGTTTGTTTCAACCATTAACGATTAGATATGAAGAACTGGAAGAAGAATGTGGACAAAAAAAAAAGGAGAGTCATGCCGGTTTGGGGAGGGGTTACACCTGCCATTCTCTTACCAGTACAGCTTGGCAGATGTCTTTCAGTTCCCCTTCGACCTTCTGCCGATATTCACTTGCCATCTTCTGTTTCTTTTCGCTTGAATCTGCCGTCTTGGACTCGATACTGGAGATGACTCTCCACGATGAACGGCGAGCCCCTACCACATTTTTGTACGCTACTGACAGCAGATTCCGCTCCTCGTTGTTCAGCTCAATCTCTAACTCCGTCAGCTCTTTCATCGCTGTCGACATGTCATCGTACCGTTCGGCTTGTTCAGCCAGCTTAGCTTTCTGAACCAATTCTGCCTTCTTTTCCTCCAAGGCCTTAGTATCCTTGGCCGAAGCATCCATTTTGGACCTAAAAACGCAAAATTAAACTGGTATATCGAGCTGCACGGGAGCACTGAACACTTCCACAAAATGGCGGAAGCTAGGGTACAGTCACCAGGTTAGTGACATCATTTATTACTGCGCCCTAACAATCTCCGACAAACACAGTGATTACACAAACGGATCAGCAAATTCAGTCATAGAAATAAAACCAATAAAATCCGTCCATAATTACCTTATTTACTGTGGCTATGTACAGGGGAGAAACAAATAAAATTCTATCGGTACTAGTTGGTCGCTGCCTGTGTGCTCCAGCCCGGTAAATTCAGACCTATGGCTATTCCAGAAACCTTCTGCGGGGATGCCCTTTAGATTGACACGGGAGACATTTACGTCACGCCGTTGCCATGGTGGCACTAGGCGGCATGCTCATGGTCGGGGAGACGTTTTTCCTGTTCTAAGGCAGCAAGCCTTGCGCTTATCGCACCAGTCGAAACAAACTGAATTATAATTTTTCGCTTGATCGTTGGACGCAGCACGAAAATTATATGTGCGGCCGAAATGGGTCGTCTGATTATGATTAAGCAGTGCTAATATAAAACAGAGTATGCATGAAGTCTGGAAAATCACAAAAGCAGCATAGTGGGCGTGTCTTACTAGCTCGTCTCTCGTTACACGTACTTCCGTGTTACTCAACACCGTCATGGCAACAAAATGTATCGGATTGGAAAATCCATTATTGCAAACAAGGAAGTCCATAATCACGCTAAGAATCACCGAAGTTATTTCCACAATCTATGTCTGAGTATCACTTCAGGTGCTCAAGGGTCCAGTTACAGACTGAGGACTAAACAACGCTTATTCATTAGAAATCTTACCATTCAAGTATACCTGTGGGCTTAGATACTCGGTAATACTGATTGCTGAGTTATCGTCGAGTATTGAAGTTTGTTACCGTACCAAATGTGTTAAAAAAAAAAAAACAACATTAAACAACAACAATGAAACATAACAACACTCCTCTCCGTAAAAAGAAAAAAAAGTCCAACCCCAAAGCATAGTGACTAGATTCGAACTCCAAGCTGATTAATTATTATTTCTGCACGTCTTTGTGGTTGTTTTGTTCGATTGGGGTTTAACGTCCATGTCTTTGTGTAAGAGAGGTTTGCCACATTTTTGTTCTGTATTAATTGGGCCTACAGTAAGGATACCACACAGAGCCCTGCTGATGCACATGTATCATTCTGTCTTATTTACATGGCGTGTAAATGTTGATTTCATATTGTCATACATGAATATATATATATATATATATATATATATATATATATATATATATATATATATATATATATATATATATATATATATATATATATATTCATATATGACTATAATATATTTTCAAAACTAAAAGACTGCTTAAAAAGAAATAGATTCCCAATTTCGCAAACTCTTCATTTCGTTGAAAAAAATGAATAAAAAAGGGAGCTGTTTTGCTATATATATACTATTTTTTGCCATTTTCTAAATCAGTTACAATGTACCTTTAAGCTAAAAGAATAAATCAACCTATTTATGTAAAGTTTTGTAAATTATAATTCTCACAGAAAGCATCAACTGGTGTTTTATTTTGACAGGCCTGAGCAAAACCTTGTTTTCAATGTGTCTTAAATTGTATGTATACTCCTAACGATTCTGTAGTGCTGTATTGGAGAAGGCTGCACAAGCAGTGGTTCATAAGCAAACATTATAGCAGAATGCAGTAAACATTTAGCACAGGGTGGTATTTTCACAGGTGGCGATCCCCTATGATGCACGAGTTAACGCCCCTGATCAGTAGACACAAAGACAAGACGATTCCCTTAATTGGATAACATCAAAATCAATAAGTTACATGCGTTTTTCAAATTTAAGGTACATATATTTAAATTTGGAGTTTGGTTTTCATCTGTAAGAGAGGAAATATAATTAAAACCAACCAGTAACCAAAATTTGCCCAAAAAAAAAAGGTCAAATCTAGGCACCAATGGCTACCCAGCGCCCCCATTTTTGGTACTTTTCTCTAACACGGTTGTTTTGCACCCTGTAATCGCCGACGTCACGACTGCAGAAAAGTGTAATTTAAAGCCAATTTTTATGCCCAGATAAGACGGAAACTAAAAAGCTTTTTTTTTTTTTTTTTTTTTTAAAAAAATACCTTCATGTCTTAGAGCTTATAAACTGCATATTAAGACGTAAAATCAAACATGCGCTTCGTGTGTTCATTAAGACCACATTGAGTCTTATAAGAATCGAGGAGGGCTCCGTGGCTCAGTTGGTTAGCGCGCTAGCGCAGCGTAGGGGTCCTAATGACCAAGGAGCCTCTCACCAATGCGATCACTGTAAGTTCAGTTCTTGTTGGCTTCCTCTTCATCTATACACGAGGAAGATCCGACAGCAACCTCCGGACGGTTGTGGGATTCACCCGGACTGTACCTGATTTCCCCCACTATAATGCTGGCAGCCGTCGTATAAGTGAAATATCATTGGGTATGGCGTAAAACACCAATCAAGCAAATAAATAAATAAATAAATAAATAAATATAAGAATTGAGACTCATTAAATGTTAACTTGATAAATGTGATATGGAAAGAAGATGATAAACTAAACAGATTCGGGGTATGAACGTACGGCTGATAAAACATCATACAAAATAAATGAATGAATGAATGCATGCATGAAAGACTAATGTCTTATGGGTACTTAATTTTTCGGCCATATGACGACGGGGGTCATTGGGTAGGCGGAATCGTTACAAATGCGCTATGTTTTCTTGATTAGAGTTCACGCCGTGCATGATCAAAAATACTTTACTTGTATGTCGACTTACAAACTTAAAGCAATTTAAGTTTAAAACTAAAACCAGACAGAGCCATATATTTGGGAATAAACCAAGCTAATTCTGTCGAGGTCCTCATTCTACACACAAGTTTATTCCCGAATGTTCAGTGTGATGCCTCGTTTGACATCCATGACAATATATCTGCATAAAAAATGGCTCTTGTTGCTGCTTCGATTGGTGATTACGGGCTGAGAGGCTAGAGCAAAGAGACACGACTGGTTGGCCTGGTGTCAGTGTATTGTGACTGAGTGGAGTGTCATGTGTGGTGTCTTCGGCATGATATTTCAGTGGCGTAAGTTACGTTGGCGGCATGAACTCGCCCCGCCACAAGTACGACTTAAAACTCACGCATACATATAGATATATATTGATTGTGTAGACTATTATTTTGTTCAATAATGGTTCCACGCAGTAGACACTATATTTCAATTTTTTGAGAGCATTACTCGAAATGTTGTCATAAACTACATATCATTGACTTCTATATCATCATAAAGTACATGTACATGTATATAGTTCTTTATAAAAGCCTACAATTTTCTACAGTGTACATTTTAAAATATTGACAATTTTAATTCATGCTGATGAAGTCAGCCATGGCACGACAAATGTTCATTTGTTTGTCTGTCTTCCGAATAAGTCATAGCAGAGGTCTATTGAGACACGTTGGAAGTTCTTTTGTTTGCGTTTCTTCAGAGTCAGTCATGTCTGAAGTCCATTAAGTTTCGATGGAAGTTCACCATAGTTCAACCTCATAAAGTCATACCTGAAGTCCAGTAAAACACGTTGGAAGTTCATTTGTTTGTCTGTCTTCCGAATAAGTCATAGCAGAGGTCTATTGAGACACGTTGGAAGTTCTTTTGTTTGCGTTTCTTCAGAGTCAGTCATGTCTGAAGTCCATTAAGTCTCGATGGAAGTTCACCACAGTTCAACCTCATAAAGTCATACCTGAAGTCCAATAAAACACGTTTTTAAGTTCATTTGTTTGTTTGTCTTCAAAGTCATTAAGTCATGTCAGATGTCCATTAAGGCACTATACAAGTTTATTTAATTGTTTGTGTTCAAAGTCATTAAGTCATGTCTGATGTCAGTTAAAACACGATAGAAGTTCATTTGTTTCTCTGCCTTCAAAGTCATTAAGTCATGTCAGATGTCCATTAAGGAAATGTACAAGTTTATTTAATTGTTTGTGTTCAAAGTCATTAAGTAATGTCTGATGTCAATTAAAACACGATAGAAGTTCATTTGTTTCTCTGCCTTCAAAGTCATTAAGTCATGTCAGATGTCCATTAAGGAAATGTACAAGTTTATTTAATTGTTTGTGTTCAAAGTCATTAAGTCATGTCTGATGTCAATTAAAACACGATAGAAGTTCATTTGTTTCTCTGCCTTCAAAGTCATTAAGTCATGTCAGATGTCCATTAAGGAAATGTACAAGTTTATTTAATTGTTTGTGTTCAAAGTCATTAAGTCATGTCTGATGTCAATTAAAACACGATAGAAGTTCATTTGTTTCTCTGCCTTCAAAGTCATTAAGTCATGTCAGATGTCCATTAGTGCACTATGCAAGTTTATTTAATTGTTTGTGTTCAAAGTCTTGAAGTCATGTCTGAGGTCAATTAAAACACGATAGTTCATTTGTTTGTCTGCCCTCAAAGTCATTAAGTCATGTCAGATGTCCATCAAGGCCCTATGCAAGTTTATTTAATTGTTTGTTCGAGTCGTTAAGTTGTGTTAGAAGTCCATTAATACATTATGCAATTAGTTTATTTAACTGTGTGTTTGTCTTCAAAATCACTAAGTCGTGCCAGATGCCCATTGAGAAAGTGCATGGGAACGTTACTATGTCTGACTTCAAATAAAGTCTTACCAAAAGTCACTGTATGAACGACCAGGAGCGTTGCTTATTGCTTTGTCACGTTAAAAACCAATTGACTGAAGTTGTCTTAATATTTTGGTTTGTTGTTCGAATGCGACTTATGAAAATATATCTGTGAAGCATTCATCCATATATATTTCCAATGATTTTTTTGTTATATGACTGGTGTTTTTACACCGTGTAAACTCAACAATATTTCACTTATACCAGAATGGCCAGTATTATACGGTTGGGGAAACCCGGTTTTCCCAATGATAAAAGAACATCAGGGACAGTACATAGCATATGCATGTTTCCATGAAGAGCAGATGGCCAAGGCATCCAATGTCTATTTGATTAGCAATATCTGACGAATAATCAAGGTAATTTAACTGGTATTGCATAATATTTCGACCAGCTAATCGGTTCCGATATATAAGGTCTGCACGCGGGATACGAGCAGCTGCTTGAAACAATGCAACACACTATCCCATAATGCGTACGAATGCCTGTACGGTGTGCCTATATATATATATATATATATATATATATATATATATATATATATATATATATATAATATATATATATATATATATATATATATATATATATATATATATATGCACGACGACTGCATATATGATGAGCAATATAAATAGCAGAATTTGTTTAGATTTACTGTAATGTTTACAATGTGTTATTATAGATTATACCCAGCGGCTTTGGATGTATACAGTTATCCAAGTATACACAATTATGTCCGAGCATGAACACTGAACACGAGCAAAACATTGTTGGTCGATATTTCATTGTTTATAATCATATTGTTTTCAATTATATTCATGTATTGTATAATACGTTTACTGATATTGCATAGCATACTACATGCGCAATTTTCTGTGTATATACTTGCAATATTTATATGAATGCAATGTGGAAAAATATTAAGGCAAATTTATTACGGCGAATTTTACAGGCCTAATAAGAGGCTGGAACTTGCCAGTCTTCTTTTCCTTAATCTGTTTTAGGTTGGTGTAATTTCTGCCTCTTTAAAGTATCTAGTCTACTATAATAGCCTACCCAAGAATATTTTGTGGTGGTGGTAGTGGTGTGTGTGTGGGGCGGGGGGACATGTATTGTCATGTCGTGGCGATGACGAAGCCAAAAGACTACAACGTGATGTATATATTCAGAAGTAACATTAAATACTGTGTATGAAGATAATTCGATAATTCCCCATCCCAGTAAAATGTATTTGAAACTTTGAATCCTATATATATATACGGTGATCGTTTCTGACAATATATTGGACCAATGACGTCACATCCGCTTTTGCCATTTAGCACACATACGCCTCTAGATGTCAACATTCAGTGTGTACTGATGTAGATATGTCAACGCATTCACCGAATAAATTCAAGTTAAAAAAAAAGAAAAAAAAAAAAAAAAGACCGAGGTGGCCTCACGGATACTCTCTAAGTCACTAAATACAGATCACGGGAGAATCTGATGTTTTAAAAAAAATTTGCTCTAGAGGTAAAAAAAATACATTAAAATAAATATAATCAAACTATTTTCCTGGACAGTGTTTAATGCTCTTTTAACAGACATATGCTGTATTTAAAGTGTTTTCTTTGCTTTTAAAAGCTCTTATCTGGTTCATGACTCAACAAATGGCCACATCGGCGTCGTCTACCACTTTGTTATCATCAAGGGCTCATGACAATGAGAGGTGTGTGGGGTGTGGGGGAGTGGGAACTCTAAATATATAATTCCTGTCTCTATAACGCCGGGTATGACCCTGCATCGTGTGTTTCCTGGCTACGTAAAGGCAATCAGCTTCACAATACATGTTACCTGGCTTTGTCAGGCTCCCCTCGCACAGATTTATACGCCTTAATCAATAGTTTTTGGAGGCTGAAATGAATAATGCATCATTATAAAGCCTATCGGATTTATTGTCGTCGTCAAACATGTGTTATGTAACTGACACTAAGCCTAAAATGGGATACAACTGTAGTATATTTTTCTAATTATAGATCCTGTGTGTGCAAAAGTGTGTGAATATGCATGCCCATACAATTCTTCTGTGTGTAATTTATGTAAAATTTGCACATAATACACATATTAGTGTATGTCTAAAAGATTCGGCTTCGGTTATTTGTACATAGATGGGTTAAATTTCTATATATACAATGTACGTAAAGTAAATTTTATCTCCACATATGTACAAAAGATTTCCACATATGTGCAAAATATTTTCACTTATGTACAAAATAACTGCACATATGTATAAAATGATTTTACACACACAGTATACCGGTATGTATATGTGAGATATAATGTTTTTGGCGTATACATGTACATATGCACGATTGTTTTAGGTATAAATAGAGAATAGATACCAAAATGGCTTTCTATATTACACTGGCAGTGACTAAACATAGGATCCATAGAATGTACATGTCCTACACTGAAACTTAAACGTTTCGATGGAGACTGGAGAAACCAGTGTCAGAAGGGTCTTCATACGACAAGCGGCCGAGAATAATAACGTGCGTCGTTCCTGAGTGAGGGCCCAGTTGGCAACAGGTCGCTGTTAAATTACTCACAAATACTAACCTCACAGTGGACCGCGTGCACGTGTTGACATCTCAAGATGCCGAAATCTAAACGTGACAAAAAAGGTAAACTGCGATTGTACCGTCTATTTTTTTAAGGTTTAACACCGATATATTGAAAGCGTTGAACTTACCAGTCTTATTTCCCTTAATCTCTACTTGTTCGGTGTAATTTCTGCCTCTTTTAAATTGTCTCGTCAGACCCGTCTGTTACTTCGTGGCTCACAAGTTTGTAAATGGTTGTTGTTGTTGTGTATAGGGCCTCGGTGTCCGCGTATGGAAAGGCAACTTTGACTTGTCACACTAGAAAGGAAGGACGTGTTGCTAAATATATAGTGCGGTCAGAGCCATTGGGAATTTTTAAGTTGGGTTGCTGTCACATGGTATTGACCTCAATCTATTGATGAAGCAGCTTAGGAAGTTGTAAGGACTAGGGCTATATCTACGTGTTAATTTCCACGTGCTTTAGCACCCCATTCCCCCCCCCCCCCCCATGGCCACATGCTTTTAATGATTTTTCAGTGGTTAAATTAGATGTTCAATTTGCATGCAAAGAAAAAACAGTGTAAATAAGAAGTTTATCACTCTATTTTCTATCACGTGCCTGTCATGTTATATGACTCTGCGTCTCAATTTATACTTTTTTTGAAAGGATTTACACGACTTTGTTGTGAAATACTCTGGATTCGAACTTCTATCAAACAACATTTTGGGTCCATAGTCGGTTGCTTATAACACCGTACCATTCAAGTTGATGTGCTATATAGTCGATTCGTCTCTTACGTCATTTCAACCATACTTCCCTGAATGAGGCTGGCCAGATATGGAGGAGACCCTATTCAGATGTAGTCCATGTGACTAAAGCAAGTGACACAAGCATGTGACACAAGCACATGCGTATTGATGTCAATTCGTCTCTTACGTCAATTCAATCATACTTCCCTGAATGAGGCTGGCCAATGAGGCTGGCCAAATATGTAGGAGACCCTATTCAGATGTGGTCCATGTGACACAAGCATGTGACACAAGCATGTGACACAAACACATGCGTATTGACGTCAGTTCGTCTCTTACATCATTTCAGTCATACTGAAGCCATACCCTCTTCATCTGTCTTCAACGTGTCTAAAAAATACTTCCTATCATAACAACTTGAGTCTGGTTACAGACCCGACATGCTGTCTGATGGAAATTCAAATCCAGGTCTTATCTAAACAAAGAAAGAAATGACTTTCTGAAATGTAGGACCCATGAGCAGTTGACAGAGGCTGGAATGAAGAACATCTTACTGACACTGTTTTCGTGACACTGTTTTCGTGGACGTGGAAATCACCATGTAAATAGCACATTTGTCTTCACAAACTCCAGTCTCAGGACATCACACAGCGCTGGGCGAGATAAAGGAGGTTATTGCAATGCCCAGCTGTTTGGGTGTTCCGGAACTAAAACGATCTAGAAATGACAACTGAGAAGCAGGTCCAGTTGTTACAACATCTATTGGGTCATGCTCTGTCTGTTATTGACTTGCTCCTCAGATGTTCATTGTGAAGACCAGATTCTTAAGTGAATTGACGTTACAATACCATTTGGCATTTGGTGAACATAGAGTCAGTCACTAAAACTGAATTAATTAGTAAAGTAGTATTCCAGAAATGTTCTAAAAATATTTTAAAAATTCTACACCCCTTAGCAACAAAATAAATAGCAAGCAATCCTCAGTACCTAGACTCTTACTTGGTGACGCCATTTTGCCATCTTTAGCTATCTAGAGTGACGTCACAAAACCTAGGATCTCTCCCGCACCATCGGTATTAAACAAGGTGACAGTTAGAAACTACAAACCAAAACACCTGTTACACAACCAAAGAGTATCAGCTCTGTTCGGTGTTTAAAGGGTCGATGTTTAGTTTGGTGTCAGGGTGATGTTCATGAACATAAGTGTCATGTTTTAGCAGCCCTGCTTGTACACGTCCTGCATGGGTGTAAGCATTTGGCCTAGCTTGCTGTACCGACTTCATGGAATTTACCGAACATAGCACGACCCTCTGATTGATAACAGACCCTTTCATTCAGGTTTTGGGAAGGTATTTGCGTAATAAATCTGACTTTGAGAAGGAAAAATAATGCAAAGTCACAATATTTTTCTTCAAACTATGACTCTCCTGAGGCCAGCTTACCTTGATAAATTATTGCAGTCCACTGCCCAACATGAATTGTCCATCAGTGCCATCTCCCCAGTGCTGAATTTCATATTCTCAGCTTTCAAATCTTTATGGTATTTTTTTCAATGATAACTGCGGCCTATATAATTTTTTCTGTGTATATGTTGTGGCAGACTTTATGTTCACTTTGCTGGTCTCATCCCTATTCTCTTTGTATTTTACAGTTTCATTGACACAGACAAGAAAGAAGGGTTTGGAATGGAAGCAGACTTTCATAGAAGAGGTAACAAGGTTCAAAACCACCTGTCGTGTTCATTTTTTCCACATTGTTCTCCTGAGGAAATTGAGGTTTTTTTGTCAGTTGAAGACTTTTAACTCGTTTTTTATTGTTTCCGCTGGGCATTTGTTCTACCAAATTGAATATTTTTTTTTTTTTGACTTTACTAAACACCTATGATTCCATTGTAATTATCACTGCCCTTTATATGATATTGAAAATTGATACTCGGCACATTGCAGTTATTGTTAATTTCATACTTCCAGTTGAGCAGTGAAGTGTGACTCGGCCCCCACCCCAACGTGTTTTTAATTAAGTATTTATGCCAGCAGCAGTTAGCAAGTTCAAAACTTGTTACGCTCTATCTGGCTGAGTGGTGTAAAAGTCTGTAACCTCATGTTGCTGTGGAAGTGGCCATCAACCTGCCAATGGTCGTGGGTTTCCCCCGGGCTCTGCCCGTTTTCCACCCACCATAATGCTGGCCTTTGTCGTCTTAGTGAAATATTCTTGAGTACGGCGTAAGACACCAATCAGATAAATAAATAAATAAATATTCTTGTCCAATATTCCTTTCTCTGATCGGCATAATGTGGAAACAAGGTTACAGTGGAAACCGGCCATACTGGCCATACATATAGCATTGTTTACAAACATGTTCCTCTGGCCATACATGGGAAAGCCTGTCACCAACCTGTAGATAGTCATGGGTTTCCCCTCGGCTCTGCCCTGTTTTATCCCACCTTACTGCTGGCTGCCGTCATATAAGTGAAATGTTCTTGAGTACGGCATAAAACACCAATCAAATAAATATGTAAATACTAATAATTTATGTGACAGTAACTCGACACCCTACATCAAACTATCACCACCTCACAGGATTTGCCACTTTCGCATTACATTATTTATTTATTTGATTGGTGTTCTACACCATACTCAAGAATATTTCACTTATACGACGGCGACAAGCATTATGACGGGAGGAAACTGGGCAGATCCTGGGGGGAAACCAACAACCATCCGCAGACCTTCGCACGTACGGCCGGAGAGGAAGCCAGCATGAGCTGGACTTGAACTCACAGTTCTCATTACATTAAGCATTAGTTAGGCCACATTAATGTTTAACACTGGGATTAACAGGATTAACTCTTGACAAAACTCCATTTTGAATAATGAGAATATTTCTTGTCATAACCATTTTATTTGATGCTAAATATCAAAGTATTATTAAATGACCTGGCATTCTTTTTTGTTTTCCTCTAGATAAGAGACTGTTGTGATAAGTATGCTCGAATATTCACATTTTCCGTGCAGAATATGCGGAATGTGCAGCTGAAGACAGTCCGACAAGAATGGAGACACAGCAGGTATTCTTCTGTTTGCATGATTTCCTTAGGTTGTACTAAATGAGAAACCCCATTCCCTCCCCTCTATATTTCACTGGTTGTTCTATAAGATGCAGTTGGTTTCAAGATTAGGGTTATATTATACCTTTTTGATACATCTTCCCTTTTGATGGTGTATTATAGGTTTTTGATCTGGGTTCATCTCAGTAAATCAGGCTTAGTAGTTAGCTTGCTAGCACTGTGCGTCTGATATAGTATTAGCATAATGCTGTCCGCAGTCATTGGACCCAGGAACCTCTCAATAATGTCGTTGCTCTGAGTGTAAGACCGGCTTCCTCTCTGATCATACGTGGGGCGGTTTGTCAGTGACCTGCGCATGAACAGGGGGTCTGCCTGCTTTCCTCCCATCATAATACTGGCTGCCATTGCATAAGTGAAATATTCTTGAGTACGGCATACACAAATCAAATAAACAAATAAATCATTACGTAAATAAATAAATCATTACATAAATAAATAAATCATTACATAAAGAAAGAGATCATTACATAAATAAAGAGATCATTACATCAGGTCTAGCAGCAGCTCCCAGTACTGACTTGTCACAAACTAAATCTCTCAGCCTCTCAGCCTTTAGATAGCCCCTCTTTGGTTGAACAGGTGAAACTTTAATTTGAGTCAATCAATCATTGCATTGCACCTGTTTAGATGACCTGTTCTCGTCATCTAAAATGAGTTAAAAAAATGTTGCACGGTCATGTTCTGATTTCTGACTTTGTGCTATTTTTATGATGACGCCTTTCTCGTCACATGACTCGCGAAGTAAAACCCCAACAGCATACATGTGCATACTATTCTTCCAGATTTTTCTTTGGGAAGAACAAAGTTATGTCCCTTGCCCTGGGGAGATCTCCTCAAGAGGAGTACAGAGAGTCTCTTCATCAAATCAGCCGTCAGCTGAAAGGACAGACAGGGCTGCTCTTCACCAACACAACCAAGGAAGACGTCCTCAAGTAAGTCAGGAATAGGAATGGGTTGATTAGCTGAGTTTATTGAATTGTCAGAATTTTTGGGGGGTGTATATTTGATTGAATTGATGGCCGGTGTCTAAGAGAGGTGAGATTTTAAAGTAATTGCTCACATACTGTTGAAAGGAAATCTTGCAAACATCACAAACTGTTAACGGTGGTCTGTTGATCAAGAGTTAGAAAATAAAACGAGTACTAGCTGGATACTATTGG
Source organism: Liolophura sinensis (assembly GCF_032854445.1). NCBI lineage: Eukaryota > Metazoa > Mollusca > Polyplacophora > Chitonida > Chitonidae > Liolophura > Liolophura sinensis. Next base: position 12,024,537 of record NC_088297.1, on the reverse strand, counting down.
ATACCAATAAATATTCTGAACAAGTATCCATTTATCTACTCGTAGAATTTGACGAAATTCAAGGACTGTTGGTGGTTCTGCACTTGTAAAAGTGACCACAAACAAAGCTTATGTGGACATTTGCACGGTCTAGTGTTGAGGGGGGCCTCTGTGGCCTGGTGGCTAGCGTGCTAGTGCAGCGCAATGACCCATTAGCCTCTCACCGATGCAGTTGGTGTGGGTTCAAGCCCAGTTTCAGCTGGTTTTCTCTTATGTCATACATGGGGAAATTCTGGCAGCAACCGGTGGATGATCGTAGATTCGTCAGAGCTGTGCCCGGTTTCTTTCCACCATAAGGCTGGCTGCGGTCGGATAAGTGAAATATTCTTGTATGGCTTGAAACACTATTGAAATAAATAAATAGTGTTTGTTTAAGAGCACTTGACTTCCACTAGTATGGTGAGCATTATGTGTATGTTACATGTGGAGAAGTCAGTCAGTTCCTTGTCAGAAGTCTGTGGTTTTCCACGGGCACTTTTGTTTCTTCCTCCCGTAATACTGACTGTTTTACTCAAAGTGTAAATAAGTCAATACAAAAGACTGTCACCAAGTGAGTGGAAAAATTCTAGTGTTATATTAAACAGCAATCGTATCCTGTCTGTTAAAAACTGACCCTTCGAGAAAAAATAGGGTAGGTTTAAAGGAAACGTTTCTAGTGAACCTGACTTGGCTTCCAGGACTTGCTAAAGGTCACTTGTTAAATTCAAGGGCTCCAGTTTCTCCCACCCATGAAACTGGCTGCAATATTATGTGTGAAAACTTCTTGAATAGACTTTAGTATACGTCAAGCAAATGTATAATAAAATAATTCAAATAAATATTTTATGTTCTGCAGATATTTTGATAGTTACCGATGTTTGGACTTTGCCCGTTCCGGTAACAAAGCAACACAGACAGTCGTCCTCGAGGAAGGACCTATCCCAGAATTCTCTCATTCCATGGAACCTCAATTACGACAGCTTGGGTTACCCACAAGTCTGAAGAGAGGTGCGTAAAAGTGTTGCGTATTTACTTATTTATTTGTTTTGTTTGATTGGTGTTTTACGCTGTACTCAAGAATATTTCACTTATATGGCAGTGGTCAGCATGATGGTGGGAGCTCCAGGGGAAATCCACGACCACCAGTGAAACTAAGTCTATTTTGAAACTTTGACCTGACCCTAATTCCTCAACCTTTTTGCATGTGAGCAACTTTCAGGCAATTTATGCGCATTTTAAATTGAGTGTGGAGACTATAAAACTACATCAGTTGGATTGGCCAGTTTCAGAGCTTTACAAAAACAGTGATTTTGTCAGTCAAAACAGGATAATGCCTTGAGAAGACACTTGAATAAACACCTTGTAAAGCTGCGAAAAGGTTGAAGAATTACAGTACCTATAACGGATATGGGGGTTTTCCCCTGGCGCTGCCCGTTTTCCTTCCCCCATAATGCTGGCCGCCGTCGTGTAAGTGAAATATTCTTGATTACTGCGTAAACACCAATCAAATAAATAAATGAAACTGATGCAGGTAGCTACAATTACAAACACAAAAGTTGTTTCTGCCTCGCTTGGTGCCCAGCACTGAGAGGTTAGAGCTAGAAAACTGGACTGATTGGCTTGGTGTCAGTATAATATAACTGGTTGGGGTGTCATGCCTGTCGTCTTTGGTATGATACTTAGTGCCGGCAGCCCTTTGGCAGCATGGTCTCGCCCAGCCACACAGAGGATGCAGTGTATGTAGTGGTATACAGACGTTATGACTCCACATCGTCATTGGACTGAAAAATTGTTAAGTATACTCCAAGATACCTATAGATACAAACAACGGAGAAGTGAAGATCTGACATACCTGTATTTCTGTTTGACTTTTTGTCAGGTGTGATCACCTTGTTACGAGAACATCAGGTTTGTGAGGAGGGAGACATTCTGACACCAGAACAAGCGCGGATTCTGGTGAGTTTTACACCTGCTTGTTACACCTGCTTGTTACACCTGCATTAGTAGTTGATCACACATATTCTTGTTCTTGCCACATAATAAAAATTACTTGTTTCCCAGCACAAATTGCATGAAGAACCAGGCAGTGCAAGAAGGGCCTTTGAAAAAATGTCAAAAAAATAATATTTTGGAGAAATTTATAATAGGGGAATTTCGGTTTCGAACTCTTTTATGGCTAAAGTTAGAAAAAGCCTTACTGTGTCATGTGACGTATCAGGAATGTTAGGCAACTATGATTGATCACATTTACTCTAACTTGAGCATCCAGAAAAACTTGCACAGAAAGTAATTTAGAGCAGATGAATGATGGAGAAAATTGAGAAGTTGAATGTTTGTGAACTTATGAAGTTGTTAAAGGAAAGAGGTGCCATTTGGGCCTCGGGGGAATAGGGTGATCAATAAATTAATATCAACAAAGGTGGCCTAACATTTTTCACAAATCACATGATAGAATAGGGCTGTTTTTACCTTTAACCATGAAAGAATTCAAACTAGAAACTCGCCTACTGAAAATGCTTTCTTTCACCACAATCCACATTTTACTCACCATAGCTAAAAAAATTTAAAATATGGATTGAGGCATTGAGGCAGTGGATAAAAGTTGGGACGACATTGAGGGGAAACAAACAATTTTTTAGGAGCTCTGGATGAATGGTCCAACAGCCACTTTCAGCTTTACATCAGTGTTCAGAATTCTGCAGTATCCCTCGGTTAGGGGGTGCTCCTAGTAAGCAGGGCCTGCTTGTTCGAAAGTGTATTAATACTGGTTTTTAAGTCGTACTTTTAAGAGGGGCCTCCGTTGCAGAGGTGGTTAGCACACCAGTGCAATGCTGAGACCCAGGAGCCTCCCACCTATGCAGTTGATGTGTGTTCAAGCCCAGCTCATGCTGGCTTCCTCTATAGCTGTATGTGGGAAGGTCTGGCAGCAATGTGCGGATGGTCGTTGGTTTCCTCAGGGCTGTGCCTGGTTTCCTCCCGCCGTAAGGCTCGCCGTCATCGTATAAGTGAAGTATTCTTGAGTACTGGGTAAAACACCAATGAAATAAAGAAATAAATATATTTTAAAAATTTCCGTCGAACTCTGCAGCCAATGCAGTTGTCTAAATTCAGAGAATAACAGCATCAGATTTAGTTCATATTTAACATACTGTTACGCAATAATTTCAAGGACAGAATTGAAGACTTGGCTTAATGTAAAATTCGGTATTAAATTTTAAAACACTTTTAAACAACCACTGGAGGCCAGGGTTTAAGGCTTTGTTGGGACATACCGGTCAGTCTAAGAGGGTTAGGCCCAGTACTAGGCCCGATTTCAAACAAACCTAAAATTGAATAAGAGGTGAAAACTGATATATCCACTCGGTAATTCTATTTTCTTTGTCAGTAACAATAAAGCAATTGTGAGATCACAGTTTGACGAATTTCACGCGGTGTAAATTTCAGAAAGTTGCTGTAATTAGCCCCGTGCTCTGTCGGTTAATGTCGTCTCTTTGATCCGTCTCTGACTCTGTCACCTGCCGAGTCCCCTGGAAGAGTCTGCTGCACACTTGTTGTGATCAAGCTCACTGCCAGCCAGTGGCTCACGGTGTTTGCTTTGGTTGAAGAAAACATGAAAACAGTGCATGGTCAAAATTGAACACCAAAACTGTGTTGCTTAACCATAATTGGATGGATATAAGTTTTTTGCTCTTGCTCAATCTTAAGCCCTTTTCGCTGGCCCAGTATCTGCAGAGTGATTGAGCAGACTGTCATGTGCATGGCTTGTCAGTGAGGCAGCGGTGTTTGGTTTGGTTGAAGAAAACATGAAAACAGTGCATGGTCAAAATAGAACACCAAAACTGTGTTGCTTGACCGTAATTGGATGGATATAAGTTTTTTACTCTTGCTCAGTCTTAAGCCCTTTTCGATGGCCCAGTATCATCAGAGTGATTGAGCAGAGTGTCATGTGCATGGCTTGTCAGTGAGGCAGCGGTGTTTGGTTTGGTTGAAGAAAACATGAAAACAGTGCATGGTCAAAATAGAACACCAAAACTGTGTTGCTTGACCATAATTGGATGGATATAAGTTTTTTTACTGTTGCTCAATCTTAAGCCCTTTTCGATGGCCCAGTATCAGCAGAGTGATTGAGCAGAGTGTCATGTGCATGGTGTGTCAGTGAGGCAGCACTATAAGTGTGTCAGCTGTGGGAGTGGCGTGCAAAATATGTCCAAAATAAATGTTGAAGGCACAGTTGAATCCCAAGCAACAAAGAGTTTGCCTGTACCAACGCAGGATAACATTTGGCAGCAATAAGCAGACAGTGCGCACTAAGGCCATTTCAGGAGTCTTACATGAAGTCTGTCAGAGATCGGTTGCCCTCCACCAAGGTGACACACATATTGAGCTCGTTCTGCGGGTGACCATTTTTGCAGGAGAATGTTTGACAGTTAGTTGCCAAACGACTGCCTGGCATGATGAAATATTTTTGAGGACAGCATTTAATCCAAGGAATGTTGAAAATAATGTTGAATCCCAAGCTCTGCATCAGTTTAATATTTAAAGCCGAGGGCAACTGGTTTTTTGGGGGGTTTTTTTCGCAACTGGAAGCAACAAGAAGCATACGATCGGATCTCCTTGGGTTATGTTCACAGTTGAACATGTTCCACTTTTAACTGTTTTCTCTGTGAGCCGAAGAATCCGGGTGGGTTCAGTTGTGTTGAATTAGATGTATGCGTGCTTGGGCACAGTTGGCTTACAGCTGCGTATTATAATGCTTCACGTGCAAAACAGGTCATGTGACCATCACATTGCTATATCACAGCTGACAGTTTCTGGCAGTCATAGTCGACCTGAGTGCACTGAAACTGAATCTGGTTAGACACTGCTGGATGGTCACAGTTACAAGGTTTTTCAAACTTTATCTACGTAAACATTGCGTGTAGGTCGACGTTGTTGGGTTTGACCAAGCTTCTTGAGGTTGCAAGTTGACATTCGTCTGGCGTAAGAACTTGATTTCCTGTCTGTTTTTCCAGAAGTTGTTTGGTTATGAAATGGCTGAGTTTCACCTGACTCTTGAGGGTATGTGGACAAATAACGGCACATGGGAGGTGTTCACAGCCAGGCCTGAACCTTTACGACCTACTAAGGTCAGGGTCAAAGGTTAGTATCCACATGTGCTTACATTATAGACTAATAAAGATGATCAGGGTCAAAGGTTAGTATGTACAGTCACTTACATGATTGAACAATAAAGATGATCAGGGTCAAAGGTTAGTGTGTTCAGCCACTTACATGATTGAGCAAAAAACATGGTCAGGGTCAAAGGTTAGTATGTACAATCACTTACATGATTGAGCAATAAAGATGGTCAGGGTCAAAGTTTAATATTTAAGGTCACTTACACTACATACTAATAAACCACATGTGAGGTGTTCAAATCCAGTTCTGAGCCCATACATTATAGACTAATAAAGATGGTCAGGGTCAAAGTTTAGCATTTACAGTCACTTTCACTACATACTAATAAAGAAGATCAGGTTTAAAGGTGAGTATGTACAGTCACTTGCATTATCGAGTAATAAAGATAATCAGGGTCAAAGGTTAGTATCTACAGTCACATTATAAAGTGATAAAGGTGGTCAGGGTCAAAGGTTAGTATATGCAGTAACATCGTAGAGTAACAAACATGGTCGGGGTCAAAGGTTAATATCTACAGTTACTTACCTTATAAAACAGCGAATAAAGAAACATAGTAAATAATAAAATAAGAAAAAAACCTTTATTTTTTATCCTGACCTTTTAGCCAAGCCGCGTGAGAGTGGTGATGACGTGATGCAGGTGGAGCCCTCTGGTGGCAGTGATGGGGAGGAAGGGATTGAAGATGAAGACGAGGATACGTGACATTAGTTTCACTTTCACTTTGTACATTGAAGATTGTATTAAAGACGTTTTACTCATCTTACGTCAAGTTAGTCATGTTTTTCTTGAAAAAGGAAATGGGTTATAACCATTGTTAAAAAGATGACAGAAATTTGTAGTGTTTCTCTGAGAATGTCAAATTAAGCTACGAAGAGTTAATCAGGCCCCAAGATCACGAAACTGCCTTAAACTTAAGTCAGGATTAGTCTTAATTTGTGGTATTACTACAGAAGTGGTTGATTGTAAATCCTAACTTTTGATTTTGTTGTGAAGAACTATTAAAGACAACGCTCAGTATTGGAGTAAAAATTCCTTAGGTAAATCACAAATTTAAGTGCGGTAAAGTGCCTGTTTCAATTGTTCTCGGGTCATTTGCCGAAAAACACTGGTAGATGCTGCACATCTTTCCTTCAAATTTGACAAATTTACAAGCGAAAGGTTTGGGCATTAGAGGCATAATGTAGGAGGATTCAGTGAAAGCAGGGTTTGTGTAGCCTTGCAAGGATGCATGGAGTTCACTGGTGATCATTCGCCTTCCACATATGTGGAATATGTTAAAGGGGTTCGCCAATAGCTCTGCAAAGCCTGGTGATTCACCCCAGGTACGTCTGGACCCATGAAACTGGTCAGTATCGCGTAATGCATGTTTTGCCAAAGTGTACAACATCGCCCGAGCAAAATGTGACGTCAGAGTTAAGATTTCATAGGTAAATTTTCTGGGCGAATGTTACAGTATTGTAAGGTGCAAAACTGCAACTCCGGTAAAACCGCATAACAACCAACGAATACTATGATGTATCTCTCGTAAAAAAAAAAAAAGAAAAAGCCTTTATTTCAGAAAATAAACAAATTTGTAGAAATAATTGTACCCGATCATTGTATACTGAAATACATCAAAGAAAATTTGTAGACTTGGCCATACATATTTTCAGTACCACATCCTTGGATATGGACATTTGTGTGCAACACCTGTAAAACATTGCTAAAAATGCACAGCTGATGTACATGTATATATGTGACCTGATTGTGAATTTAATATGCACAATTTACAATCTAGAAACAACTAAATGCAGTTGTTGGTAAAGAATAACCACTTCATTACCATCTGTGGTTAGTAACATTGCTTCTGTACATGAATATCATCTTGGCTAATGAATTTCTCTTATTGAGGGATAGCTAATCTCAAGTTATCTCAACATTACGGTTTGCATGTACGCAAAAAGAAATCTTTCAGATTTTTGATAGTCATTTTTTCAATTGTGATCATCCTCGATCACTATGGCAGCAAACCATGATAGTTTGTAATCAGTCAGGCCCTGTTAATATCTCCGGCAGTGGCGTCACAGATCGGCCATTTTGAATAGATTTGTTATTGACGTCCGAGCCGTCGTTGTTCACCTCTATCGTTACGCTCTTAGGCTGCGCCCACTTTTGTATGTCTCCTGAGGCGAAGGCAAGATAAAACACGGTCCCGAACACGTAAATCCCACAGGAGATGTAGAACACTTTCTGCCACTGTGCTGAGGTTTGCTGAAACAGGCAAGATATAAAAGTTATGAGCTGTAAGAATTAGAGGACCACTGGACACATGGCGAGCGTGTAGTGAGAAATTCAGTAGCACTAGAGTGTATTTGCATGGACCAAAGTTGCGCTTCTACATTCTCTATGTGAACAATTACAGCTATCTGCCAAAATATGGTTCCATCATAATGAGCTGTGCAAAGTGAGGACTATTCTGCCAATCTTGAGTGTTGAAAACATTGATACTTGGTCACAAAGCCTAGTATGAGAGTAAAATTATATAAAAGAAAGCATGGAAATCGGACAAAGAAAAAGGCGGTTTTTCAGTTTTGTACTTATTCCAGGCATTTTTGGATTGTTTTAGAGTCGGGTGTCGCGTAAAACACAAATTCTGTATACTGTAATTGGCTACTACATGCAACGTTGAACACCAACGCGTGTAAAAATTAGACACAGGCTTCGGACCATACCTGCGTCATAACATACGGCGCCTCATTCTAAAACTTCACATTAATCGCGCTAAAATGAACAACGATACAGTCATTATTTCTTATACATAACTGGCATTGCCAAGGTGTCACGTTCAACGTTCTCATACCACTTTTAAACCATAAAATAGACACACAGGGGACCCATAACTAGGGAGTATGCACTCATATCAAACCGGGAAATTCAGGGAATTGTTTTCACTTTTGATTTCGTCTGATACGTTCTATTTCCCTTTCCTGCTGAAAATTTCTGTACATATGCACATTACTTTTTGCTGTATTTTACGACATAGACAAAGTACTGTAAATCCTTTAAAAAACAAATGTAGCTGATTTACAAATATTATTGGGGGCCTCCGTGGCTTAGTTGGTTAGCGCGCTACGGCAGCGTAATGATCCATGAGCCTCTCACCAATGTGGTCACCAAGTTCAGCTCATGCTGGCTTCCTCTGGCCGTACGTGGGAATGTCTGTCAGCAACCTGCGGATGGTCGTGGGTTTCCCCCGGGCTATATATCTTCCGGGTTCCTGCCGCCATAAAGCTGGCCGCCGTCGTATAAGTGAAATATTATTGAGTACGGCGTAAAACAGCAATCAAATAAATATATATATATATACAATAATTACAACTATTATTGTACAAATACAAGTTCACATCAAAGGCATACCGTCGAATTACCTACACTCATTTTAGCTTTAAATTATCATGATGTCGGTGTATACGGCCTATTGGTGTTCACACATTTGCAACACTTTGGCTTCGGCAGTAAAATTCCCCAAACTGCCAGCAAACTTCACTGTGAAAATAAAGTACATGTACACCATTTCTTATTCACAGTGTTGTTACACATGTGCAAAAAAATAAATAAAAAAAAAAAAAAAAAGCAATTGTTACGTCATTGCGTCAAAGAGAGCATTTGTAACCAATGAGTGGGACATCCGGTTGACCTACTAGCAACAATACTGTTTATGATTGGTCAACTGCGTGTTCTTGATTGACAGTTCGGAAAGGTCTATAATACTTCCACAAAGACATGTATACACACTGTCCTACATTTATGGTTATGCATGTACCTGTTTATCCGTGAGGTACCCAGCGAGAATTGGGCCAAGGAAGCCTGGAAGTGTTCCGAAACAGTTCGTCAAACCCATTAGAGTACCTGTGGACATCGAATGTGGAATGGAGTGAAAGAAAAAGTTCAAAGACGACGATCATGTAAGGCTCAACTAAGACACAACTGAAAATCATGCGTACAGTACTATCACCTACTTTCATTTTTTGAGGTTTTTGAAGAGACTTTAAATGTTTGAATATGTTTGGCTTTCTGAACCTCATACCAGTTGATTGCGTACTCTTAAACGAAAATGTCTATGGTTTACGATTTAGCTCCTTCGTTAAAAAAACAAAGGGCACCTTATGGTCCAACTGGGGCAAAATGTGTCCCGATAATGTTTTGTGTTTACAAACCTCACCTGAAAATTTCGGCGCAATATCCAGGTGGTTGACTATGAAACCAGACATGTAAATCCCCGAGAGACCAAGCGCCAATGTCAAAAACGCCACGTCTAACGTCGCGTTACATCCCGAATAACCGGCCGCCACAAGAAACCCACCGGGAAACAGGAAACCTGGAGAATACAAAGATGTGAAACCTAGCTTAGGCAGTGCAAACAAAAAGTGAATTCGAATGAATGACCGTGGCTTAATGTCACTTAGGTAATATTGCAGCCTTGTCGAGAAGAGGGGGGGGTGGGGGGGTGGGGGGTGGGGGGGGGGGGTCTACGCTTCTTTTACATTACTTTATAAACTTTACTGTGGTGAACCTTTCTACTCACCAGTCAAAAGTTTTACCAGATCACCATTTTTACTTGATAATATCATAGTTCAGCATTCTGATGAAAATAATCATAGAGTCCTATACCACGACCCACTTACATCCATAGACTACCCAATGCTGTGGCCAGTTTCCGGGCGTGTACTATTGACAAGTACCGATGTTCTCTCAGGTAATCCACCACAAACCCTGTCACCTTCATCGTCATCCATGGACAGTGACACAGACTTACCCAGTCTTGGGGACAGTTTCCAAGCATGTACCGTGGACAAGTAACGCTGTTCTCTCAGGTAATCCACCACAAACCCTGTCACATTCATCGCCACTCATGGACAGTGACACGGATTTACCCAGTGTTGTGGCCGTTTCCGGTCGTGTACCGTGGACAGGTAACGCTGTTCTCTCAGGTAATCCACCTCAAACCCTGTCACATTGTCACCCACGGACAGTGACACAGACTTACCCAGTGCTGTGACCAGTTTCCGGTCGTGTACCGTGGACAGGTAACGCTGTTCTCTCAGGTAATCCACCTCAAACCCTGTCACATTGTCACCCACGGACAGTGACACAGACTTACCCAGTGCTATGGCCAGTTTCTGGTCGTGTACCGTGGACAGGTAACGATGTTCTCTCAGGTAATCCACCACAAACCCTGTCACGTTCATCGTCACCCACGGACAGTGACACAGACTTACCCAGTGCTGTGGCCAGTTTCCGGTCGTGTACCGTGGACAGGTAACGATGTTCTCTCAGGTAATCCACCACAAACCCTGTCACGTTCATCGTCACCCACGGACAGTGACACAGACTTACCCAGTGCTGTGGCCAGTTTCCGGTCGTGTACCGTGGACAGGTAACGATGTTCTCTCAGGTAATCCACCACAAACCCTGTCACGTTCATCGTCACCCACGGACAGTGACACAGACTTACCCAGTGCTGTGGCCAGTTTCCGGTCGTGTACCGTGGACGGGTAACGCTGTTCTCTCAGGTTATCCACCTCAAACCCTGTCACATTGTCACCCACGGACAGTGACACAGACTTACCCAGTGCTGTGGCCAGTTTCCGGTCGTATACCGTGGACAGGTAACGATGTTCTCTCAGGTAATCCACCACAAACCCTGTCACGTTCATCGTCACCCACGGACAGTGACACAGACTTACCCAGTGCTGTGGCCAGTTTCCCGGCGTGTACTGTGGACAAGTAACGATGTTCTCTCAGGTAATCCACCACAAACCCTGTCACATTCATCGTCACCCACGGACAGTGACACAGACTTACCCAGTGCTGTGGCCAGTTTCCCGGCGTGTACTGTGGACAAGTAACGATGTTCTCTCAGGTAATCCACCACAAACCCTGTCACATTCATCGCCACTCATGGACAGTGACACAGACTTACACAGTGCTGTGGCCAGTTTCCGGTCGTGTACCGTGGACAGGTAACGCTGTTCTCTCAGGTAATCCACCTCAAACCCTGTCACATTGTCACCCACGAACAGTGACACAGACTTACCCAGTGCTGTGGCCAGTTTCCGATCGTGTACCGTGGACAGGTAACGATGTTCTCTCAGGTAATCCACCACAAACCCTGTCACATTCATCGCCACCCATGGACAGTGACACAGACTTACCCAGTGATGTGGCCAGTTTTCGGGCATGTACCGTGGACAAGTAACGATGTTCTCTCAGGTAATCCACCACAAACCCCGTCACATTCATCGTTACCCAACAGCAGAAATAAGGCAGCGCTGACAAAAGACCATTCTGGAAACAAATCCGACATGAATATTCATCGGCTGATGACGTGTTAGATTAATTATATATTAATACATTAGCAAACTGTGTTTTGTTTCCATTACATGCTTTACATTTAATCTATATCCAACTTAAAAAATGCCGGGATTCGGATCCAAAAAACCGCCATAATGTAATGGATTTTTTACATACAATGTAGATCCAAGGCCAAGATGCATGTACACAAAATGTCATTCAAACCGTGCATTTTACTGTGCAGACAGTAAAACCAGAGCAGCAACGACAAAGTGACTGTTGACAGATAGTGACAGGTAACCGGTGAAATCCAGCCTCTTGCAATTTTTGGAGTTAGAAAAGTAATATTTGTGAGTTACAACTTTCCCGCCAGCAAAAACATAATTGCTGTGACATTGGTAATGGAAGAAATCTGCAGCGACCAGAAGTACTTTTACCAAAATACTATAAACAAAACATAATACGAGAATTTAACTCACGACAATAAGAATTTTGGGATAATTTTTCAAAAAGGAATAAAACAAATACTATACAACTGTTTATATACAAATGCTCTTTTATTTAATGTTGAGTTTATTTCTTAGGATTGTTTGTAGAGTTCAGTACTATGTAAAATACCTCTTTGATGTTAAAATGTAGAACCTCGGACAGGTAAGTTGGAAGACAGGTAAGCAGAGTGTAGAAACCCCAATTGTTACAGAAATGAGCGATGAAAATCGCCCAGAAGGGCATGGACGTGAAAATACCTAGCCATGGTGTCCTTTCTCTCTGGGAACAAAGAAACGATCAGTTTAATAATGAACTGATTGACTGACAGATTTGGTCCATTTGACAAGTAAGAAGGTAATTCAGTAATAGCGAACCCAGTTTATAACTGACTTGGTTTTGGAGTCTGCCAGCAACCTGCGGATGGTCTACCTGGTATTCTCCCACATAATGCTGGCTGCCGTCGTGTGTGTGTGAAATATTCTCTAGTACGGCGTAAAATACCAATTAAAATAAACAAATAACTTCATTTTACTAAAAAATTAATCTGTTGATTGTAACAGAAGTCTGTTGTCTGACTGGTGAAAGAATGTATTCTGTTATTGTTACACCATCTTCTTTCATATTCAACATAACATCCTTCTAGTCTAATAAAATATTTGTTTTGAATTAACAGAATATGTGTGTTATATTTAACAGAATAATCTGCTGCAAGAGCAGAATACTTTCAAGTATTACTCAGACAACAGACTGTTAAATTTAACAGATTATTTTTTTTGAGTGTAGGTATGCAAACGGTCGCACGTGCTTCCTCGACCGCTTGTTCCCACCAAGGCCCCAAAAGCAGTGACCGCTCCCTTGTCTAAGACCACTTTTGAACTTGTAACGCATGTGTTTCAGGTAATGAATGAAAAACGACTCTAACCACTAGACCATGCATGATCGGCCTGCTTCCACACATACTTGAACTGTTTGCTTATAAAACATGTCCACTTTGTGTGAAACACTTCTTAAAACATTCAACATTTGTACTTGGGTGTTCTCCGGGCCCTTCCCATTTTCCTCTCACCAATATGCTGGCCGCCGTCGTATAAGTGAAAAATTCTTGAGTACGGCGTAAAACACCAATCAAATAAATAAATCAATCAATCAATTAAACATTTGTACAATTTTTATCAGATGTTTTACATTAATTATTATTTATCTTTCCATTTTTTTCATATTCATGGATATTCATTTTTTGTATAATATATGTGTATAGCAACCTTCATGCATTTACCTGTGGCTTTGAACCTATGGATTGCTCTATGAAATCCCTTTCCTCTGTAGATATGGTGGAATGTTTAGCCGGTGTGTCAGCCACCATGAACATCCAGACAACGAACCACAAACAACCCACAGCACCTAAAACAAATGGTTTGATAATTAATCACCGGAGTGTTCGGGGAGACCGCAAACATAAACCTCCACACAACGATCCACAAATAACCCAGATCTCCTACAACAAATTGTGTCAGAATTAACCAGCCCAGTGTCTGAAAAAAGATAGACTCAGCCAGTGTAGGCCTATACATCCACATAGCAAACAAAACACAAGGAGAAGAAAACATGAAAGTTATGTCAAATTCAAATGGAAGAGCGTGAAAACTTATTTGTAAATATGGTCTTAAATTTTTTTTCTGGATTTTTTCTTTCAGGTGAAAAGGTAATTTGAAATATTTTTTGTGTGATAGGTATTTTGGACCAACTCTTGGTCTCCATTGCCTTTCTGTGATAAAAGTCGTTAGCGTGACAGCGCGGCACAATGGCCTCTCACGAATGCGTTTGCTTTGAGTTCAAGTCCAGCCTTTGTTGGCTTCCTCTCCGGCCGTACGTGGTCTGCCTGGAAGGTCAATTTATAGATGGTCGTGATTTTCCTCCGGGGTTCTGCCCTATTTCCTCCCACCATAATGCTGGCCCCCGACGTATAGGTGAAATATTCTCGAGTACGGTTTACAACATCAATGGAATAAATAAATACGTCTTTATGTAATAATGTTATAAATGAGAATGTAACATATGTTTAATATTTTCAAAAAATCGAAAAAAGCACAGAAGACCACATTTACAACTAACTTTTCGAACTCTGTCACCTAATCTTTATGTAACTTTTATGTTTTCTACATCTTTAACGAATCTACAAACCACACGGTACGACCGGGTCCGGCGACATTGTATTACAGCCACTATGAACATCTACACAACAAACCACATGAAACCCACAATACCTAAAGCAAGTGGTAAAAAATGATTATACGGGGGAGTGTATATAGTGTCAACTACCATAAACATCCACACTGGAAACCACTCAGAGTCGAGATAACGTTCAACAAACGATTGATTCTTTGTAATCTTCATATATATCTGGTGAGTGTGGTGTTTCGTCATATGCGTACGTCATACTGTACGTATGTGTTTCAGTGTGTGCGCACCGAACTTGTGCATCTGTCTGAGCTTCCTTACTTTGTGATTTAATGGGGAGACGGCATATTTTCGTGAGGTGGCGTCAATGTGAAGCAGGACCTCAAGCCATTGCTAATCAAGAATGGATTGTAGCGTAACGTCTACACCGTTACAATGTATCAGTTTATACTGAGCTGGGAAAGGAACATTTGATGTCAATAAAATGACGTCAAGGTCCTCCAGCCCTGTATTGGACAGGTCCCCATTACTTCATATCCATCTTACGGATATACCATAGTAAGTTGTTCAAGTTGCGATATTTAATATGGAAGATCTCACCGAATATATAAAACACTGCAGGCCAACCACCGAATATGTGGGAATCACAGAGGATGCCAGAGATGGGTAATGACACAACAGTTCCCATCTGGGCACCTGAAATACGAAACAACATGGTGTCAGTGGCGGTACATGCACATGTACAGCTGAATGGGTTCCCCTGTCTGTCACCATAGTGCCCTTCAATATTTTTTGGTTACATGACATCCGCACCAGTCCTGTGATGGGCTCTGGAGTCCCTCACCAATGCGGACGCTGTGAGTTCAAATCCAGCTCATACACTCTTCCTCTCCGATCGTACCTGGGAAGGTCTTCCAGCAACCTGCGGATGATAGTGTGTTTCCCCCGGACTATGTGCGGTTTCCTTCCACCATAATGTTGACCACCGTCTTATGAGTGAAAATTTCTTGAGCACGACGGTGTAAAATCATACATCAGTCGTCATGCATAACGAACGTTCCAAGACAATAAACATGAAGTCGGTTTGACGGGTATAGGTCGACGAAGGGCGTTGATAAGTTTCAGAGATCTACCCATTTTTGTCCACCCTCATCCGTCATACCTGACTAAAGAAACAAAACAAAAACAAAACTGACACCCCCTCCTCCCCCCCCCCCCCAAAACAAACAACAACAGAAAAACCACACAAGAAAACAGGAAGCTCAATGAATTAAGAAAAACAAACCTGCATATGTGATTGAAACCAATCGGCTTCTCTCCCACACCGGCGCCCACTTGCCAAACATGGCATGCATTGCCGGGAACGTCACACCCTGTATAACACAATGAACAGAGAATATATCCTATAAATTATACGGCTACAGCCTTCATAATAACAAAAATAATGAAATATTGATTTTTTGTCATCAAAGCCGTAATGGGTAAGGTAAATACACCAATTCCTCCAACTTGTCAACCGCCTCTGCAACCAGTAATTCGAAATATTCTGAGAGAATTATGGGGTGTGGAGAAATAATTAGCACAGTATTGTGAAGTTTGTATCTTTAATGACACAACAAATCATTTTAGTGTCAACTTTCTGATAACTGTATGCAAAAATTCCACTGATTAAGTTGCTTTAGTGGTTGAAAAGGTTGAAGATTTAAATATGTACATATGCTACATTTTCACTTTATATTCCCCACTGGACAAAGTGATAGTGATTTTCGAAATCAGAGGTAAACTACCACGGCTCTGAGAGATCATTGTTGGATGATCGCCGAATAAATTCACGTATAAATATCAATATTCAATTTAAGTAAATAACGCTTTTAAAAATAAGAGGGTTTCGGTCACCCTGGAGAAATTTTGGTTGGACAAAAACGCGAATAGTATATGTAGAGGATAACCTCAAGGGATTGGAATAAATCTACTCATAAGTGATTACCTCTCCTATTCCCTCTAGGATCCTGATCAAGATCAACACTCCGACGTGTAGTCTCGCAGCGACCGGCGTCAACAACGTCAGCGCCGACGTACACAGGACACCAAATCCAAACAGTTTTTTTCCACCAAAATTCTCGGCAATCCAACCTCCTGGAATCTGGGTGGTGACGTAACCGTAGAAGAACGAGCCTAGAATGATTCCCTGCAGTGACGGGCTCCAGTCAAACTCTCCCTTCTGTGGCAAGAAAATATGATATGGATGAATTTGAACACGTGATGATCGTGGGTTTCCCCCGGGCTCTGCGCGGTTTCCTCCCACCATAATGCTAGCAGCCGTCGTATAAGTGAAATATTCTTGATTATGGCGTAGAACACCAATGAAATAAATAAATAAATGAACAGAATTTTGAACATTGCTGCAAATGGATAAAAGTGTTTAGACGTTGAAAATTATGTGGTTAGTGTTCTGCTCAAGTATTCCTTTAAGCAAGCGTACTTAAGTATTTACATATTTATGAATTATTAGGAATGATTTAGGGATCTATCTTCCAGGCAGGGATTCTCTTTTTATTCATATTCACTTAAAGAAAACCTTCTTGCAAACTTTTTATTTTAGTGTAAGTGTGATTTAAGTGATATCGTATGGTATCGGATACTATAAATCGAGTCAAAGAAGCTTTCTCACAAATGCAAATTTTTGAATGCATTCAGGCTTTCCGATTGGCCAAGCAAGCCTGGTTTCTGAATGGGGTTCATTTGAACTGATGATTGCTCTCTAGTGATGTATGAGTAATACGATTTCATACAGTCATGCATTCATGCAGTCAGTCTATAAAACGTCATTGCAAATAATTATAATTAAGACGTACAGCATAGAGAGAAAAACCAGAGCAGCGACGACAGTGCGATATCTGGGAAATGATCACACGTAACCGGTGAAATACGGACTTTTTCAATTTATCTCAGTTAGGGTTTCATTCTAACTGTCCATGTAAATGTATGAAAGGTAGCAATTTACACGCCATGACTTAAGCAGAATTAGGTCAAAAAATGCAGTGATGTTAATTACAATTGATTAGACGTCAGTTATCAAGAAATACTCAAAATGCTATTTCGTCATCATATTAAACATAGGCCTACAATAGCATTGAAAGAATGCTTACGGACCAGGGCTCGGGGATACTTAGTCCACCAGTGGAATTCTGGTTTTTGCAGAAACACGACATAATTAGGGCGTACAACACAGGGAGAAAAACCACAGCATCGACAACATTGTGATAGTTGGCAAATGGTCACACCGGTGAAATACAGCCTTTGGTCAATTTACGTCATGCAGTTATGGTTTAATTCTAACTGTTCGTGTTAATGCTTAAATAGTAGCAAAATGCGTGCTCCCGATCATTATGGCTTAACCAGAAATAGGTAAAAAAAAAACAAAACAAAAAAAAAACAACCCCCCCCCCCCAAAAAAAAACAACAACAACAGAAATGAACAACAGTCATTAAGCTTGGCATTTCACCGGGTACACGAGTGAGCATATATCACCCATCAAACTCATCACAGCTCTGATTTTACTCTCTGTCATGCAGTCGTATATATCAGTGTCGTTAGGCGGGTCTGGTCTTACCCGATAGACGTCAGGGACGTCGGTGTTGTTAGGACCAGGGCATTCCGATGTGGCGTTTTCCACCTTCGTCTCATTGAGCGTCACCATCTCCACCAGAGCGACGCTAAGGTTCACGCGTAGCGCGTAGACATTAACGAAGCCGAGGAAACCCAAAAATGTCAGAATGTACCTCTTTGGAATTCCAGGAACTAAAAAGGGACGCAGAGAATCTCAATTATTCAACAATTTAGACTGTATAAAACAAAGGTTCATAAATGTGAAGACGTTCCGCTTTGAGATTTTGGGTTCTAAACAACAACAACAACACGGAGAATTTCAGTTATTCAAAAATATAGACTGTGAAAAAGAAAGAATCCTAAACGTGAAGACGTTCCTCTTTGAGATTTTGGGTTCTAAACAACAACAACAACAACACAGAGAATTTCAGTTAATCAACAATATAGACTGTGAAAAAGAAAGAATCACAAATGTGAAGACGCTCCTCTTTGAGATTTTGGGTCTTAAACAACAACAACAACACGGAGAATTTCAGTTATTCAACAAAATAGACTGTGAAAAAGAAAGGTTCATAAATGTGAAGACGCTCCTCTTTGAGATTTTGGGTTCTAAACAACAGTAACAGCACAGGGAATTTCAGTTATTCAACAATATAGACTGTGAAAAAGAAAGACATAAATGTGAAGACGCTCCTCTGACATTTTGGGTTCTAAACAACAACAACACGGAGAATTTCAGTTATTCAGCAATACAGACTGTGAAAAAGAAAGGTTCATAAAGGTGAAGACGTTCCTCAATAAATGCCAAAATAAAACACTACGACATAAAGTAAAACGTTATTCTACAAATTACCAAGAACTAAACAACAAGAACACGAGGAATCTCAAGTACAGGGTAATTCATATCTTAATAGGGTGATAAACGCTCCATCTCATTTTGTGTCACTTTATACACCGGTCGTTATTTAACTGTAGTTCTTTAAGGAAGAACCCTATATTTCGTGACTTTGTTCAATCAGTTATCCAACGTAATACTTTTATATGTGACCCCAAACACCTCTCATTTCTTCTCCTGTTCTTCTCTTTTTTATATCTTCAAGTGGATACCCTTTGTCTGATGTCTTTGCCACTTAACATATTCAGTTATTCCCCTTTTCAGAGAGATCCTATACTAGTATTTCGTGTCTTTGATACGTCAGTTATTCAGTTGTATCTCTCTACGGAGTACTTTATATTTTGTGTCTTTCTTACGTCACTTACTCAGTTGTATCTCTTTACGGAGGTACCTTGTAATTCGTGTCTGTGTTCCGTCAGTTACAAAGGGTAGATACCTATCTATCCAAACACAAGGTCACTGAATCAAGTACATGTATTCCGTCAGTTACAAAGGGAAGATACTTATCTATCCATCTATTGCTTTTCGTGCTTTTACTTTATATTTCGTGTCTTTTATTCAGTTGTATTTGTTTACGGGGGTATCTTATAATTCAGGTCTTTATTCCGTCATTTACAAAGGGAACATAGGGCCTACCCATCTATCCATATATAATGTCAAAGAATCAAGATCAGGTAGCTGAAATTACACAATATTAATAAAAGCAAAGACGATTCTTGAATACTTACCTTTGGGAGCTTTTCGCTGTGCGCCCTCTTGCTCCGAATGCAGGTTGGTGAGGCTGCCCCCGTCCCCAGTGTCAGCGGTGGGGAGGAGGGGACGCTTTTCCTCCTGGAGAGACATTCTCCTGGCTTAACTGAGGGCACCAAATCGAGCAAAGGTCACTGAAACCAGACAAATTTCACTGAAAATTAGAAAATATCATTAAAAGCAGACAATGTCATTACAAGCAGACAAGATTATTAAAAACCAAACACGGTCACTAACACCAGACAAGGTCGCTGGAACCAGAAAAGTTCACCATAACTAGACCAGGTTACCAAAATCAGACAAGGTCGCTCAAAGCTAATGTTACTGAAAACAGACAAGGTCTCTGTAAGCAGACATGGTCACTCAAACCAGACATGGTCAATGAAACCAGATAATGTCGCTGAAACCAGATAATGCTGAGGAAAGCACACAAAGGTCATTGAAGCCAAACAAGATCCCTGAAATGAGACACGGTTATTAAAATTAGACAAGTTAGCTCAATCCAGATAATGTCACCGTAACCAGGCAAGGTTCATTTGATATGAGGGGAGATTTCAGATACACCTATGATCATGTGATATACCATAAAGGAACAACGCTCTGCACGCCAGGCACACCTTGTGAGGATCGTGATACGAAGAGACTGCTATGATAACAGATACCCACATTATCACCTCGTGGAGTCAAAAAGAAGGGACTGATATGACAACAGATATGTAGTATTATTATCTCATAATCGCTCGTGTTTTACGGAATCTTTGCGTTTACTGTACGATATATTTTCCACACCAAGTCTGTTCAGTGACAGTATTTGTCGGTGTGAACAAATCCGTGTGTTCCAGGAATGTATTAATGACGGAGACAGTTAATATCGAGTACCCAAAAGTTTAACAGCAACAACAATCTACAAGTGAAAGAATAACTATCAGCTCCCAGACGAACAATTCGTCTGGACCAAAACAAATGACCATGGCAAGGCTGGTTGCTTTGAGTTCAGTCTGATACAACGTTCTACAACAAATGAACCTATGATCAAACCAGGCGGTTGGTCCGTGTTTCTTATATACACTTATTTACATTTCCAAATCACTTTCACTCAAATCTATGCCTTCTCCTGATGGCGGAACAGAACCTAATGGAGAGTGCTCGAGTCATTTCCATTTGCACATAAAAGGCGCATTTCATTGGCTAAATTCATACAGTCAAGCTTCCCCATTTTGAACAGTTTATGCTGCTCGTGCCGACATGGGATGTTTCAAGCCTCATAAAAGGACATGTTAAACATGAATGTGACCTTGACATTGTTAGTAAAGAAATTTTGCACACAAATCTTTTTCAGAAATAGGTTAAAATCACAAGCTTTGATCATTTACAAAGATCAGTTGCAATCAACATCCCGGTGATCCCCATGTAGGGGAACCAACTGCACGGGAAGAATCCTATCAATTTTTGGTGGACTTGAAAAATTGTTTAAAGGTTTGTAGTTTAAGTCTTATTTTGGGAAAGGCTGGTGAACAGGGTATCTCTTGATCACACTTGTATATGTAGAAGAACCCTATTTCACTGTTCTTGGTCTACTTTCTTCAAGTGCGTTGGATCTGTGCCTTCATTACCTTCTCGTCGTTCATTTTAGCCTACGGTTGAGGAGTATATTTAGTGGTATTTTGTCAGTCCGTCATAATTGAAGCTAAAAACTCAACTTTTTTTAGCTTGTATTTGACAAAGGTTAGACTAAAAAAAGGCTTGTGTTAATCATTTCTACCATACTACACAAACACCGCACCCTCAGCGTCTTAATACGGATAAATATGTATGGTAGTTCCCGTTATGAGCAGCCTAATATATATTTTCCTTCTTCTTCAATGCCTAATTTCAGCTTTGATGACTACAGTAAATAGTCCTACAAATTTTCCGGGAGCTGTATACATGCAGTTAGCAGGTGAAAACGACTGGATTGTTACCCAATTAATTTGGAAAGTTCGAAGATATACACGCATGGGGAGTAAAAGTACCGATTTCGAATAATCTACAATGCATGCAATGCATGACTTTCTTGAAAATCAACACGTTATAGCTGTATTCGTATAATTAAATAAACACCTCTGCCACGTCTTACAATCTCATCCTAAACCTACCCAGTCACCACGACAACCCCAACCCCCCAAACCCCACCCCCCACCCACAACCACCACTCACACCTCCACCACAACCACACTCTTCAACTCCCATACGATTTCCCCACACGTAATACCCCAACCACCTTAAATATATTTTCTACTTTAATTCCAATCCTTACCACACAAATCGTAGTCTCATACATAACTGCATCGGGCCAATGTTATAATCTTACTATAACACGAATACACACGCACAGTGTGCACTGAGTAACAGCCAATAACTTCGCTTTTAAAGTACTACACACACATTAACATGAAACCCAGTTGTTTACCTAAGCATCACACGTACATAGGAAGCCATGTACGTTACCGTTAAACTTCCGTGTATACTCACCGGGATATATGACCTAAACCCCGTCAGGTGAAAAACAGAGGTAACGCTTGGGCACCGATAGCGAACATTTGCGTCACTGGGACACGATGCCACTACTCTGGAGAACAAAGACAAGCTATAGACGGGCACACAGCCTCCTTGTCCAACAGAGATAGGTCTCACCTATATCCCGTTATCAGAATTATCACAACATACTGTTAACGTATATGGGCCAATCTGCTTAACTACATCATGTGTCCTGTATATATATACACACATTTCCATAATACTCCCTACAGCGCATTAGTCGCTCTCCACCTTTCGCTTTACATCGCTGCCACCAATAGACAAGCTTGACCTTTGAAGCATGTGAGACCCACGTAGGCTTGTTTCGAATTAACCTCATCATTTGTGTCCTTCCGCGGAACTATTTAATCAGCTTTCATCAATAAAATTGTTTTAGGTGTTGGATAGAATCATGTTGCACATTCTCTAGATAAAGAGAACACATGTGTATGAAGTATTATTAGATATGAATGTTGAGACGGATTGTTTGTGTTTTCTGACATCAGCTAGAGAGACTTCGCTTTTAGTTAGAATCGCTGTGAGTTCAAGTACAGCTCATGCTGGCTTACTCTCCGGTCGTAAGTGGGAAGTCCAGCAACCTGCGGATGAGCGTGGGTTTCCCCCGGGCTCTGTCCGGTTTCCTCCCACCATAGTGTTAGCCGCTGTCGTATAAGTGAAATATTCTTGAGTACGGCGTAAAACACCAATCAAATAAATAAATAAATTTAGTAAGAAAAAAGTTGGATTTAATGACACTGAGCCCTGCTTACAACACGTCTGCCTACATTCGCTGCTATGCTGTCCTCGAACCGCTTTACGGCATACAATGATACATACACACATATATATTATCAGTCATTCATATGTCGTAATCAAAGATAAACACCACAACTTACTGCTTCATCACCGCAGCTCCAGTGATGTCGACGTTGTTCAAGATATCTGCACAACTTTTGCTACTGGTGGCAGTGATGCAAAACGAAATGTAGAGAGCGACGCATGCACTATAAAGATGATGACATACCTGCTTTCCTGAACTGCGAACATCATGGCTGCCATGTTGAATTATATATTCAGATATATATTCATTTATGCGTCCAATTTGGTAGGCCAATCATAATACGAAGGATTAATGAATAAGAAATAGCAGGATGAACTTTCGATTAAGGATGAACACCAAGTCCCACAGAAGATAATGGCAAAGTTATATATAGACACAATCAGAATTCCAGATATGTTGCGACAATTTGGTAGGCCAATCCTAATACAAAGGATTAATGAATAAGAAATAGCAGGATGAACTTTCGATTAAGGATGAACACCAAGTCCCACAGAAGATTATGGCAAAGTTATATATAGACACAATCAGAATTCCAGACATGTTGCGACAATTTGGTAGGCCAATCCTAATACAAAGGATTAATGAATAAGAAATAGCAGGATGAACTTTCGATTAAGGATGAACACCAAGTCCCACAGAAGATTATGGCAAAGTTATATATAGACACAATCAGAATTCCAGACATGTTGCGACAATTTGGTAGGCCAATCCTAATACAAAGGATTAATGAATAAGAAATAGCAGGATGAACTTTCGATTAAGGATGAACACCAATTCCCATAGAAGATTATGGCAAAGTTATATATAGACACTATCAGGATTCCAGACATATTAAGATAAATCATGCTTATTACTCAGTCAGGGCTATCCAGATCGGAAGGACAAGAGCACTAAAACGATGGGGTCAAAAACAACAACAGACAGACCTCATATCTTGAACACCATTAAGGGAAGCTTATTTATTAATTTGATTCGACTGGTGCATGTTTGAAGGCTAATTCAGTTAGGCTTTTTGGTGAGGAAAACGGGATCTGTGTTCGAAGTAATCCACCACTACTGCTTAGCTACCTGACAAACCTTTCTATGGAAAGCCGCGAATCAATCCAGAGAAAGCTGGGTTCGAGCCTGCGAACCCCTTGGTCAGGTGTCGATCGGCAATTCAGAAAAGCAATGCAGTTGTCGTGGTTCCGGTTGGAACTTTACAAGCCTGGCTGCCCCAACATACAAGCCAGTGTTTTATTTTATTTCATTTGGTGATTACTGAAAGAGGCTATTGATTTGATTGTTTTTTGGCCAACAATCTCCAGGTGGTATATAGCCTCTCCAACGCCGTACTCGGTGGATGAAACCAATGTCCCCGGAGAAAACACCGACTTTTTCCAGCTCTACTTTAAAAATCTGACTTAAAGCCACAGCCCACCCAGCTCTGGCTGTATAAGCACGTTTACTTGCCCATGAACCAATAAAGTATATCTATTAATTTATTTGATTGGTGTTTTACGCGGTGCTCAAGAACATTTCAGTTCTGCGACAGTGGAAAGCATTATGGAGGGAGGAAACGGAACAGAGCCACGGGGAAAATCACGGCCATCCGCAGGTTGCGAGCCCAAAGCTAAGCTGGACGTTCCTACCAGCTTCGATCATATAGACTTCCACACGGACAAATTTAATATGTCAAAGCCAAAACTCAAAAGTCATAGCCCCGAAAATTTTATCACGCCCAACATTCTGGTTACATGGCATGCAATTATCACAGAGATTGTTGGGTAGGATAAAATTTTCGTGGCCCATCACCTTGCCCAAAGTTGAAAAAAAAATTACAAACATGGCAGACGTTGATTTGAGATGTCCGATTCGAAATTTTATACGGCTGGGTTACTGTTGAAAGATAGTTTACCAATGTTGGCTTTGACATACTACATTTCGGGCGTTTTAGGGAATCGGTGGATGGCAAAAGTAAGATAGGGTTCCAGCCGGTTTATTAAGTGAAATTGTCCGAGTGAAAGTTTGCATGACCAAGCTTAGCAAGCTGCTGGTAGGCCTTCCCATATACGGCAGGAGAGGATATATAAAGTATATATAAACTAACGCATCTAACGTATACAAGTATATATTTATAAATTGTTAATCCAAAATAGGCCTACTTCGTTATGGAAATCTGCTGCTCCAGCGTGATGTTCTGTACACTTGGTGTTAACTGTCTTCCATAGTTTCCTTGCAGCGGAAACAAGTACATGTACACGCCATCGTTAACGAGTAAGTTTAGTGACGGTGGTCGCTATGGGCTTCCGTTGATCTAGTCCACTAACAACGCCCCCTGACTAGGCCTTGGCGTGTTACGTCGCTCAAACCCTCATACCACAACTGGTAAGATATGATCCACCTCCACTAGAGAACAACACGCCCGTCTGATTATCAGTCCAATTTGTGTGCGACGTGGTTGTTGCAGCAGTCTATCTTTCATATTCACAATGTACCAACTCACTACATGTAGGCCTGAGAGACAGAACAGACCTACATCGTCATTGAAAATCAGCTTAGCACAGGGGAGAGCATCCTGTCTCTACATGCCCTACGTCAAGCATGCACTACATGCGAGTTAAATCCTAGCATTGGGTGGGGAATTCGTTGACGTAAATTTGCGTTTTGTGATGTGATGTTGATGACAATAAGCGATCGACGACGATCACGAGTGTGCACGTGATAGTCCACCTATTCCAACTTGAACATTCGTGTATAAGTACTGCATGCGAATATGTAGGCCTATATCTACTTCATCAGTGGGAAAGGCCGTCATTTCATTACCATAGGTCTGTGGTTTACACCATGCACCGCAAATTCCTCTACCCATAAAATTCCCCATGTCTACATGTATTTGAAATACCGCTAATTATTATTTAGTCTGGCGGCAAATAAAAATCAAATAAAATAATTGCATGCCGATTTCAGGAGATGTGCTTGGCTCAGCTAGAAGGTGTTCTGTATCTCCTGTGGGATTTACGTGATCGGCGACTGGTTTTAGCTCATTTTGGCCTCATGTAGGCTAGGAGATACAACAGTGTTCGAAACCTGCAGCGGAACGGTAGAGGTGGATTACGACAGCCTGCCAGACTTCAATAATTTACACCACAACCACCACTCACACCTCCACCACAACCACACTCTTCAACTCCGATACGATTTCCCCACACGTAATACCCCAACCACCTTAAATACATTTTCTACTCTAATTCCAATCCTTACCACACAAATCGTAGTCTCATATATAACTGCATCGGGCCAATGTTATAATCTTACTATAACACGAATACACACGCACAGTGTGCACTGAGTAACAGCCAATAACTTCGCTTTTAAAGTACTACATACACATTAACATGAAACCCAGTTGTTTACCTAAGCATCACACGTACATAGGAAGCCATGTACGTTACCGTTAAACTTCCGTGTATACTCACCGGGATATATGACCTAAACCCCGTCAGGTGAAAAACAGAGGTAACGCTTGGGCACCGATAGCGAACATTTGCGTCACTGGGACACGATGTCACTACTCTGGGGATCAAAGACAAGCTATAGACGGGCACACAACCTCCTTGTCCAACAGAGATAGGTCTCACCTATATCCCGTTATCAGAATTATCACAACATACTGTTAACGTATATGGGCCAATCTGCTTAACTACATCATGTGTCCTGTATATATATACACACATTTCCATAATACTCCCTACAGCGCATTAGTCGCTCTCCACCTTTCGCTTTACATCGCTGCCACCAATAGACAAGCTTGACTTTTGCAGCATGTGAGATTTACGTAGGCTTGTTTAGAATTAACCTCATCATTTGTGTCCTTCCGCGGAACTATTTAATCAGCATTCATCAATAAAATTGTTTTAGGTGTTGGATAGAATCATGTTGCACATTCTTCAGATAAAGAGAATACATCTGTACAAAGTATTATTAGATATGAATGTTGAGACGGATTGTTTGTGTTTTCTGAAATCAGCTATAGAGGCTTCGCTTTTAGTAAGAATCGCTGTGAGTTCAAGTACAGCTCATGCTGGCTTACTCTCCGGTCGTAAGTGGGAAGGTCTTCCAGCAACCTGCGGATGAGCGTGGGTTTCCCCCGGGCTCTGTCTGGTTTCTTCCCACCATAGTGTTAGCCGCTGTCGTATAAGTGAAATATTCTTGAGTACGGCATAAAACACCAATCAAATAAATAAATAAATTTAGTAAGAAAAAAGTTGGATTTAATGACACTGAGCCCTGCTTACAACACGTCTGCCTATATTCGCTGCTATGCTGTCCTCGAACCGCTTTACGGCATACAATAATACATACACACATATATATTATCAGTCATTCATATGTCGTAATCAAAGATAAACACTACAACTTACTGCCTCATCACCGCAACTCCAGTGACGTCGGCGTTGTTCAAGATATCTGCACAACTTTTGCTACTGGTGGCAGTGATGCAAAACGAAATGTAGAGAGCGACGCGTGCGCTATAAAGATTATGACATGCCTGCTTTCCTGAACTGCGAACATCATGGCTGCCATGTTGAATTTTATATTCAGATATATATTCATTTATGCGTCCAATTTGGTAGGCCAATCTTAATACGAAGGATTAATGAATAAGAAATAACAGGATGCACTTTCGATTAAGGATGAACACCAATTCCCATAGAAGATTATGGCAAAGTTATATATAGACACAATCAGAATTCCAGACATGTTGCGACAATTTGGTTGGCCAATCTTAATACAAAGGATTAATGAATAAGAAATAGCAGGATGCACTTTCGATTAAGGATGAACACCAATTCCCATAGAAGATTATGGCAAAGTTATATATATAGACACTATCAGGATTCCAGACATATTAAGATAAATCACGCTTATTACTCAGTCAGGGCTATCCAGATCGGAAGGACAAGAGCACTAAAATGATGGGGTCAAAAACAACAACAGACAGACCTCGTATCCTGAACACCATTAAGGGAAGCTTATTTATTAATTTGATTCGACTGGTGCATGTTTGAAGGCTAATTCAGTTAGGCTTTTTGGTGAGGAAAACGGGATCTGTGTTCGAAGTAATCCACCACTACTGCTTAGCTACCTGACAAACCTTTCTATGGAAAGCCGCGAATCAATCCAGAGAAAGCTGGGTTCGAGCCTGCGAACCCCTTGGTCAGGTGTCGATCGGCAATGCAGAAAAGCAATGCAGTTGTCGTGGTTCCGGTTGGAACTTTACAAGCCTGGCTGCCCCAACATACAAGCCAGTGTTTTATTTTATTTCATTTGGTGATTACTGAAAGAGGCTATTGATTTGATTGTTTTTTGGCCAACAATCTCCAGGTGGTATATAGCCTCTCCAACGCCGTACTCGGTGGATGAAACCAATGTCCCCGGAGAAAACACCGACTTTTTCCAGCTCTACTTTAAAAATCTGACTTAAAGCCACAGCCCACCCAGCTCTGGCTGTATAAGCACGTTTACTTGCCCATGAACCAATAAAGTATATCTATTAATTTATTTGATTGGTGTTTTACGCGGTGCTCAAGAACATTTCAGTTCTGCGACAGTGGAAAGCATTATGGAGGGAGGAAACGGAACAGAGCCACGGGGAAAATCACGGCCATCCGCAGGTTGCGAGCCCAAAGCTAAGCTGGACGTTCCTACCAGCTTCGATCATATAGACTTCCACACGGACAAATTTAATATGTCAAAGCCAAAACTCAAAAGTCATAGCCCCGAAAATTTTATCACGCCCAACATTCTGGTTACATGGCATGCAATTATCACAGAGATTGTTGGGTAGGATAAAATTTTCGTGGCCCATCACCTTGCCCAAAGTTGAAAAAAAAATTACAAACATGGCAGACGTTGATTTGAGATGTCCGATTCGAAATTTTATACGGCTGGGTTACTGTTGAAAGATAGTTTACCAATGTTGGCTTTGACATACTACATTTCGGGCGTTTTAGGGAATCGGTGGATGGCAAAAGTAAGATAGGGTTCCAGCCGGTTTATTAAGTGAAATTGTCCGAGTGAAAGTTTGCATGACCAAGCTTAGCAAGCTGCTGGTAGGCCTTCCCATATACGGCAGGAGAGGATATATAAAGTATATATAAACTAACGCATCTAACGTATACAAGTATATATTTATAAATTGTTAATCCAAAATAGGCCTACTTCGTTATGGAAATCTGCTGCTCCAGCGTGATGTTCTGTACACTTGGTGTTAACTGTCTTCCATAGTTTCCTTGCAGCGGAAACAAGTACATGTACACGCCATCGTTAACGAGTAAGTTTAGTGACGGTGGTCGCTATGGGCTTCCGTTGATCTAGTCCACTAACAACGCCCCCTGACTAGGCCTTGGCGTGTTACGTCGCTCAAACCCTCATACCACAACTGGTAAGATATGATCCACCTCCACTAGAGAACAACACGCCCGTCTGATTATCAGTCCAATTTGTGTGCGACGTGGTTGTTGCAGCAGTCTATCTTTCATATTCACAATGTACCAACTCACTACATGTAGGCCTGAGATACAGAACAGACCTACATCGTCATTGAAAATCAGCTTAGCACAGGGGAGAGCATCCTGTCTCTACATGCCCTACGTCAAGCATGCACTACATGCGAGTTAAATCCTAGCATTGGGTGGGGAATTCGTTGACGTAAATTTGCGTTTTGTGATGTGATGTTGATGACAATAAGCGATCGACGACGATCACGAGTGTGCACGTGATAGTCCACCTATTCCAACTTGAACATTCGTGTATAAGTACTGCATGCGAATATGTAGGCCTATATCTACTTCATCAGTGGGAAAGGCCGTCATTTCATTACCATAGGTCTGTGGTTTACACCATGCACCGCAAATTCCTCTACCCATAAAATTCCCCATGTCTACATGTATTTGAAATACCGCTAATTATTATTTAGTCTGGCGGCAAATAAAAATCAAATAAAATAATTGCATGCCGATTTCAGGAAATGTGCTTGGCTCAGCTAGAAGGTGTTCTGTATCTCCTGTGGGATTTACGTGATCGGCGACTGGTTTTAGCTCATTTTGGCCTCATGTAGGCTAGGAGATACAACAGTGTTCGAAACCTGCAGCAGAACGGTAGAGGTGGATTACGACAGCCTGCCAGACTTCAATAATTTACACCATTTTTATTTGACTGTGTTTTACGCCGTACTCTAGAATATTTCATTTAGACAACGGTGGCAATTATTATACGGGTTGGGAGGAAACCAGCTGCAGGTTGCTGACGTACAGACCTTCTCACGTATGTATACATGTTGATCGATAATTGCTTTATTCACCATTAAAGTAGCATTGCTACATAGATAAATATTGACAATCGGTTATACCTAGGTTTAAAAGTATATAGTTGGGTTTCACAGGTGTACAGTTGGGTTTCACGAAACTCTTTTCGGTTTCCTCTATCACCCACGAACATCACCGCTTTGTAATCATAGAAGTCTAATAAACCCTCTTTACTAAGACGCAGAAGAGGATTGTGGAATGTGGATATTTTCTCTTTTTTGGGTATCGGTAGATCAAACTACACTCAAAAATTATTTATTTCAAACTTAACACAAGTCTGTTTTCTGAGTGGTGCTAGAATGTATTATGTTATTATAACACAATACTGTGTTATATTCAACATAATGCTCCGTTAGTGTGATAGGCTGTAATAATTCAACATAATATCTTGTTAGTCTTACAGAATCCTTATGTTAAATTAAGAGAATGTGTGTGTTATATTTAACAGAATAATCTGCTGCAATATATTCTAGCATCACCCAGATAACGGACTTATAATATAACAGATTGTTAATATAACAGATCAATTTTTAAAATATCAGGCTGTATTCAAAACTATGGACGAATTGAACAAGGTTAGTGGAAGCCTAGTAGATTAATTCAGTCGACAAGCAAGGCCCCTAAACCCAATTAATAATACGATCAATTTTTAAATTATATTGAAGTAGGTCACCATTGACCTATTTAAGTTATTACAAGAAGGATAATTATAAATATACAAGGTATTGTGCAGTTACAAGTCACAAGGTACTATGGAGCTATGTGTCACAAGGTACTGTGAAGTTATAAGTCACAAGGTACTATGGAGCTATGAGTCACAAGGTACTATGGAGCTATGAGTCACAAGGTACTATGGAGGTATGAGTCACAAGGTACTGTGGAGCTATGAGTCACAAGGTACTGTGGAGCTATGAATCACAAGGTACTATGGAGCTATGAGTCACAAGGTACTATGGAGCTATGAGTCACAAGGTACTATGGAGCTATGAGTCACAAGGTACTATGGAGTTATGAGTCACAAGGTACTGTGGAGCTATGTGTCTCAAGGTACTGTGAAGCTATAAGTCACAAGGTGCTATGGAGCTATGAGTCACAAGGTACTGTGGAGCTATGAGTCACAAGGTACTATAGAGCTATGTGTCACAAGGTACTGTGAAGTTATGAGTCACAAGGTACTGTGAAGCTGTGAGTCACAAGGTACTATGGAGCTATGAGTCACAAGGTACTATGGAGCTATGAGTCACAAGGTACTGTAGCGCTATGTATCACAAGTTACTATGGAGCTATGAGTTACAAGGTACTATGGAGCTATAAGTCACAAGGTACTGTGGAGCTATGAGTCACAAGGTACTGTGGAGCTATGAGTCACAAGGTACTGTGGAGGTATGAGTCACAAGGTACTGTGAAGCTGTGAGTCACAAGGTACTGTGAAGCTATGAGTTACAAGTTACTATGGAGCTATGTGTCACAAGGTACTATGGAGCTATGAGTTACAAGGTACTATGGAGCTATGTGTCACAAGGTACTGTGGAGCTATGAGTCACAAGGTACTGTGGAGCTATGAGTCACAAGGTACTGTGGAGCTGTGAGTCACAAGGTACTATGGAGCTATACGTCACAAAGTAATGTTGAGCTATGAGTCACAAGGTACTATGGAGCTGTGTGTTCCAAGGTACTGTGGAGCTATGTGTCACAAGGTACTATGGAGCTATGAGTTACAAGGTACTATGGAGCTATGTGTCACAAGGTACTGTGGAGCTATGAGTCACAAGGTACTGTGGAGCTGTGAGTCACAAGGTACTATGGAGCTATACGTCACAAAGTAATGTTGAGCTATGAGTCACAAGGTACTATGGAGCTGTGTGTTCCAAGGTACTGTGGAGCTATGTGTCACAAGGTACTATGAAGCTATGAGTCACAAGGTACCGTGGAGCTATGAGACACAAGGTACTGTGAAGCTATGAGTCACAAGGTACTGTGGAGCTGTGAGTCACAAGGTACTATGTAGCTATGTGTCCCAAAGTATTATGGAGCTATGTTTCCCAAGGTACTATGGAGCTATGAGTCACAAGGTACTATGGCGCTATGAGTCACAAGGTACTATGGAGCTATGAGTCACAAGGTACTCTGGAGCTATGAGTCACAAGGTACCATGGAGCTATGAGTCACAAGGTACTATGGAGCTATGAGTCACAAGGTACTGTGAAGCTATGAGTAACAAGGTACTGTGAAGCTATGAGTCACAAGGTACTGTGGACCTATGATTCACAAGGTACTGTGGAGGTATGAGTCACAAGGTACTGTGGAGCTATGAGTCACAAGGTAGTGTGGAGTTATAAATCGCAAGGTATTGTGCAGTTACGAGTCAGAAGGTACTTATGAGTTCCTGTGTAAGGCGTGTAACACCAATCAAATAAATAAATAAAACATTAATTTGTAGACGGAGTTTTGAATTCCAAAGCGCTTCAGACTTTCGGATGTACTTTAAATTTTTTTCGATTATTCATTTAGTTTTCATTTCCAATCAAGGACGGCATTATACAGGTATATTGACTAATCGGCTTAACTGTTTAAAAGTCCCATTTAATGAATCCGTTTCCACCGCGAAGTAACATCGTTTACAACCGATTCTCTCATGACCTGATGATGTATACGTCACCCACTCAGTGTTATGCTCACGGCTCATGTTACGTGATGGTATGCACCTCAAATACTAATTATGCACTCCGCACACCGCACCCACTCAGTGTTATACACACGGGGCACATGATGTGATGATGTACCACGACACATATGACGTCATGATGTAAACCCCACCCACTCAGTGTTATACACACGGCACACATGACGTGATGATGTACACCCCACCCACTGAGTGTTATGAACATGACACACATGACGTGATGATGTACACCCCATCCACACAGTGTTATGTACATGACACACATGACGTGATGATGTACACCCCACCCACTCAGCGTTATGTACATGACACACATGACGCGATGGTGTGCACCCCACCCACTCAGTGTTATGTACATGACGCACATGACGTGATGATGTACACCCCACCCACACAGTGTTATGTACATGGCACACATGACGTGATCATGTACACCCCACCCACTCAGTGTTATACACACAGCACACATGACGTGATGACGTACACCCCACCCACACAGTGTTATGTACATGATGCACATGACGTGATGATGTACACCACACCCACACAGTGTTATGTACATGACACACATGACGTGATGGTGTACACCCCACCCACACAGTGTTATGTAGATGACACACATGACCTGATGATGTACACCCCACCCACTCAGCGTTATGTACATGACACACATGACGTGATGATGTACACCCCACCCACACAGTGTTATGTACATGACACACATGACGTGATGATGTACACCCCACCCACACAGTGTTATGTAGATGACACACATGACCTGATGATGTACACCCCACCCACACAGTGTTATGTACATGACACACATGACGTGATGATGTACACCCCACCCACACAGTGTTATACACACAGCACACATGACGTGATGACGTACACCCCACCCACACAGTGTTATGTACATGATGCACATGACGTGATGATGTACACCCCACCCACTCAGCGTTATGTACATGACACACATGACGTGATGATGTACACCCCACCCACACAGTGTTATGTACACGACACACATGACGTGATGATGTACACCCCACCCACACAGGTTTATGTACATGACACACGACGTGATGATGTACACTCCTCCCACACAGTGTTATGTACATGACACACACGACGTGATGATGTACACCCCACCCACTCAGTGTTATACACACGGTACAAATGACGTGATGATGTACACCCCACCCACACAGTGTTATGTAGATGACACACATGACGTGATGATGTACACCCCACCCACACAGTGTTATGTACATGACACACATGACGTGATGATGTACACCCCACCCACACAGTGTTATACACACGGTGCACATGACGTGATGATGTACACCCCACCCACTCAGTGATATACACACGGGACACATGACGTGATGGTGTACACCCCACCCACACAGTGTTATGTACATGACACATATGACGTGATGATGTACACCTCACATACTCAGTGTTATACACACGGTACACATGACGTGATGAAGTACACCCCACCCACACAGTGTTATGTACATGACGCACATGACGTGATGATGTACACCCCACCCACACAGTGTTATGTACATGACACACATGACATGATGATGTACACCTCACCCACACAGTGTTATGTACATGACACACACGACATGATGATGTACACCCCACCCACTCAGTGTTAAACACATGGTACACATGACGTGATGATGTACACCCCACCCACACAGTGTTATGTACATGACACACATGATGTGATGATGTACACCCCACCCACACAGTGTTATGTACATGACACACATAACGTGATGAGGTACACCCCACCTACTCAGTGTTATACACACGGTGCACATGACGTGATGATGTACACCCCACAAACACAGTGTTATGTACACGACACACATGACGTGATGATGTACACCCCACCCACACAGTGTTATGTACATGACACACATGGCATGATGATGTATACCCCACTCACTCAGTGTTATACACATGGTACACATGACATGATGATGTACACCCCACCCACAGAGTGTTATGTACATGACACACATGACGTGACGATGTACACCCGACCCACTCAGTGTTATACACACAGTACACATGACGTGATGATGTACACCCCACCCACACAGTGTTATGTACATTACACACATGACGTGATGATGTACACCCCACCCACACAGTGTTATGTACACGACACACATGACGTGATGATGTACACCCCACCCACACAGTGTTATGTACACGACACACATGACGTGATGATGTACACCACACCCACACAGTGTTATGTACATGACACACATGACGTGATGATGTACACCCCACCCACACAGTGTTATGTACATGACACACATAACGTGATGAGGTACACCCCACCTACTCAGTGTTATACACACGGTGCACATGACGTGATGATGTACACCCCACAAACACAGTGTTATGTACACGACACACATGACGTGATGATGTACACCTCACCCACACAGTGTTATGTAGATGACACACATGACGTGACGATGTACACCCGACCCACTCAGTGTTATACACACAGTACACATGACGTGATGATGTACACCCCACCCACACAGTGTTATGTACATTACACACATGACGTGATGATGTACACCCCACCCACACAGTGTTATGTACACGACACACATGACGTGATGATGTACACCCCACCCACACAGTGTTATGTACACGACACACATGACGTGATGATGTACACCACACCCACACAGTGTTATGTACATGACACACATGACGTGATGATGTACACCCCACCCACACAGTGTTATGTACATGACACACATGACGTGATGATGTACACCACACCCACACAGTGTTATGTACATGACACACATGACGTGATGATGTACACCCCACCCACACAGTGTTATGTACATGACACACATGACGTGATGGTGTACACCCCACCCACTCAGTGTTATGTAGATGACACACATGATGTGATGATGTACACCTCACCCAACCAGTGTTATACACACGGTACACATGACGTGATGATGTACACCCCACCCACTCAGTGTTATGTACATGACGCACATGACGTGATGATGTACACCCCACCCACACAATGTTATGTACATGACGCACATGACGTGATGATGTACACCCCACCCACACAGTGTTATGTAGATGACACATATGATGTGATGATGTACACCCCACCCACTCAGTGTTATACACACGGGACACATGACGTGATCATGTACACCCCACCCACACAGTGTTATGTACATGACACACATGACGTGATGGTGTACACCCCACCCACACAGTGTTATGTACATGACACACATGACGTGATGGTGTACACCCCACCCACACAGTGTTATGTACATGACACACATGACGTGATGATGTACACACCACCCACACAGTGTTATGTACATGACACACATGATGTGATGATGTACACCCCACCCACACAGTGTTATGTACATGATACACATGACGTGATGATGTGCACCCCACCCACACAGTGTTATGTACATGACACACATGACGCGATGGTGTGCACCCCACCCACACAGTGTTATGTACATGACACACATGACGTGATGATGTACACCCCACCCACTGAGTGTTATGTACATGATACACATGACGTGATGATGTACACCCCACCCACACAGTGTTATGTACATGATACATATGACGTGATGATGTACACCACACCCACACAGTGTTATACACACGGCACACATGACGTGATGATGTACACCCCATCCACACAGTGTTATGTACATGACACACATGACGTGATGATGTACACCCCACCCACACAGTGTTATGTACATGACACACATGACGTGATGATGTACACACCACCCACACAGTGTTATGTAGATGACACACATGACGTGATGATGTACACCCCACCCACACAGTGTTATGTACACGACACACATGACGTGATGATGTACACCCCACCCACTCAGTGTTATACACATGGTACACATGACGTGATGGTATGCACCACAAATACCGTGGCTGGTATTTTAGAATGGTCCTTTTATTTGGTCAAAAGTTAACCAAATGAGGTAACCTTTGGAGAACTCTTCCTTTAAGGGTGAGCAAGTGCTTGGGGTTTAACGTTGTACAGTTCCTTTTAGCAGGTCGACCTTGGCGTGGTCATTTACAAGGTCATAAGGAACATTTTTGTTGGGGATGATTGACAAATATCCTTTTCCTGGAATTAAATTTATGTATTTATTTTTTTGATTGGTGTTTTACGCCAGACTCAAGAATGTTTCACTTATACGACGGCATTATGGTGGGAAAAAACCGGGCAGAGGATGCCAGCATGAGTGAGAGGTTCCTGGGTCATTATGCTGCGCTAGCGTGCTAACCAGTTTATGGTGCATTATGGTGGGAGGAAACCGGGCAGAAACCCACGACCGTCCACAGGTTGCTGGCAGAAGGTCCCACGTACGGCCGGAGAGGAAGCCAGCATGAGCTGGACTTGAACTCACAGCGACCGCATTGGTGAGAGACTCCTGGGTCGTTACGCTGTGCTAACGCGCTAATCAACTAAATCAGGGAAGCCCCACAAAAAGCTGACCTAACATGAGAAGAATAGGCATAAAAATGACCTTTAGGCTTAAGGAGCTTTCTAAAATACCAGCCTGATGATGTACATTCACCCACAGTCTTATTTATATGTCCGTGTCCGCTTCGGAAGCGGTAGATCCACGGTCAATCCTGGGTCGAGTCACATCTAAGACCTTAAAAGAGGAAGTTGTAGCTTCATCGCTGGGCGTTCGGCATGAAGGTTACAGTTCAACTACTGGTTGACACGTATCAGTATAATGTCTTGGGCGGGGTGGCTTACTTGCCTTCGGTAAGACGTCTCAGTGAAGCAGCACTAGATAAAGAGCGGTGGAACTCCCTCCTGCAACAAGGAGGAACATTACAGGCATTCTAAGGATTCCTTCTTTGTCATATGACTGAAAAGTTGTTGAGTACGACGTTAAACCCCAAGCACTAACTCGCATGATAATGCATACACATGACACCAATGATTTTCTGATATTACATGACGTCGCATCCATCAGCTTCAAGGCGGAGTTTAGGCACGACCATGCAGCGATCCTAGTCCTACACAGGGCCCTACTTATACATGTACCGAGTGACTCATTGGTGGTTTATTTAGATACCGAGTCAAAGAGTGTTGAGACAGTGGATGAATAACATTATAACTCAAGTGTGTCAAAGTTTTGAAAAAAACGTCGTGGTGTTTGTTTTTGAAAAGAAATTACTCTATTACCCTTCATTGGTGTTGCCATGGTGACAAAATTCTATAGTCCCAATACCGTACCCGCTTTCAAGCCACAATATAGTTCTAAAAATGATGGGATTTTTGTAAGTTCTCGAGTAAAGTGTAAGCTACATGTGCTGATATGGGATATTATTCGGCAAATGTGCAGTGATATATTTGTTAAAACAAGATTTAAAGCTCAATGCCTTCAGCTGGCTGATGAAAGGGAGGCAATTATGTATGAACACCTCAAAGCCCAAGGCTTTTGCCTACTAAATGAAAATAACTCTCCTGTAAATTTCCATGGCGTTGAAATGTGCATTTATGGTGTATTTACAGGCGCTATGGTGTAGACATACATGAGATCTACACAGAGAAGAGTAGTAAGTGGAGAGATAAAAAAGAAAAAGGAAATTTTAGCTGGAGCATTCGGCTTGGCAGCAGAACTAGGATCGCATATCACTTCACATTGCTGCTAAGTTTAAGTACATGGTTATCTCCCTTCATAAGGGCTAAGCGCACCAAGGTTTCTTCTACAATGTAATAAAAACCAAAGGAGGACGTCATTAAAAAACAAAAAACAAATAAAAAAACAACAAAAAAACAAAAAACAAAACAAAACAACACCAATAACAACAACAACACTAATTATTTTTCTCTTAACGCTCTTCACAACAGCACTTGCTCACACATCTGTGAAAGAAATAAATTTTGCCTTTACACCAAGTAATAAATGAATTCAGTCAGCAGATATATCAATAAATTAGTGCAGTCAGCAGATTGTTTTATATATTAATCTGCTCACTCTGCACATAATTTATTTATTACCTGGTTTAAAGATCAAATTTATTTCTTTTACAATTCACATTAAGTTCAAACTTTTATTATAATTTTTTTTTAATAAAGAAAAAAAAGCACCGTTAAAAATGCTTTCTGCAGGTGAGCTCAATACTTTTGCACTGCAATGTCTTTTATTATGAGTTTTATGAAGTAAACACACTGCATATCACCCTCTATGTATAACATCCATTCAAGACAGGTTGGGATTCATAAATAGGATTTGATCACACAAATAACTGTATAGTCAGTTTCACATTTCTGTATTTCTGAGTGTAACCATAGAGTTAGTCATCACCATATTATGTTACATTCATAATGTACTGCATTTTTGGATATAACTACATAGTTAGTCATCGCCATGTTATGTTACATTCAAGATGTGTTTGCATTTCTGGGTGTAACCACAGAGTTAGTCATCGCCATATTATGTTACATTCATAATGTACTGCACTTCTGGATATAACTACAGAGTTAGTCATCATATTGTGTTACATCCATGATGTGTTGCATTTCTGGGTGTAACCACAGAATTAGTTGTCACCATATTATGTTACATTCATAATGTACTGCATTTCTGGATATAACTACAGAGTTAGTCTTCGCCATATTATGTTACATTCATGATATGTTGCATTTCTGGGTGTAACCACAGAATTAGTTATCACCATGTTATGTTACATTCATAATGTACTGCACTTCTGGGGTATAACCATAGAGTTAGTCATCATATTGTGTTACATTCATAATGTGTTGCATTTCTGGATGTAACCACAGAGTTGGTCATCATATTATGTTGCACTCATAATGTAATGCATTTCTGGGTGTAACCAGAGAGTTAGTCATCGCAACATTATGTTACATTCAAAATGTATTGCCTTTTATGGGGTTTAACCATAGAGTTAGTAATCACAACATTGTGTTAAATTCACAATGATGTCTGTTCTTGGGTCTGGCCAGTGCGAAGATTGACGAAGTTAGGAATGTGTAAACATAACATGGGGATGATCATCTCAATGGCTCTACCTGGAAAACTAAACAACATTAGGAATATAACATGATTCCATAAACTTCAAAAAGCTATCAGATTTTTGCTTGTAGCTTGTCAGTGTTAATCTGCCACAAGCAGGATTGGATAATTTATACAAATACACAATGATACATCCATTCATATCATCAATATTATTAACATTTACAATACACTCAAGCTTAATTATTTGACCTGTCTACCAGAGTCAGGTTTTTGCCACTGATGATGTTTGGGAGAGGAGAGCTCACACTGCTAGAGGAAGTACACTAAGTAAAGTGAATTGTGTGAATATGTCTCCACATAACACAGATTCGAAGCTAGCAGTAACTGGATTTGAACTCTAAGCCTGTTAGTGAAAAGCTATGGTTATTTATTTATTTGACTGTTTTTTGACATCATAATGAAGAATTTTTCTATGATACTCAGGTAGGGTGATGAGTGTTATGGGTGGAGGAGTGACCAGGGCATGTTACTGACAAACTAAAAATGTGTGATTTCAAATATTTTACTCTCGGTGAATATCCTTGTCTTTACAAGTTAAGTACTATGTATGTCGCAGACTTTTAACATAATACAAGAAGTATAATAATAAACAGGACATTTGGCTGATGCTGAAACTGATTTTTCAAACTGGAATAGGATGCTGCCTAACTCCTTGAACAAAGGTTACACAAGTTGCCTGCCCACTTCAGCATGCTAACAAGATAGAACTAGTTTGAACTGGATCAAGTTATCCCTTATTCCCGGCTTGCTAAAGTAAGATTTGAACACATGACCCCTATGGCGAGAGAAAATTGTTGGATCCAACCTACATTTTGTCTTCATGCTTTTACGAAGCAAAAACCAGGAACAAAATACAACAGAAAGTGGATTTGAACTATTGATATGACCGGTGAAAGGCTACAGTGGATTCATGATGTAATACCTTCATTTAATGGACAAGTGAAAAAGCAAAAAGCTGTGTTTGAATGCAAAACCTCACCCATGAGAAAGTATAATGGATTCAAAACATGTGTTTATTTTAATCCAAAAAACACCAAGGAAACACTGTATACAAGATGCCATGACCAAGGCTTGGTTTGAACCTAGATTCCCATTGATGAGAGTATACAGAGGATTCACAACATACTATATCAATCCACTGGTCTGATATAAAACTTTAAACAAGACTGTGGTTATGCGCTTGATTTGGACCCTGAATCACACTGGTGAAAACGTGCAGTGGATTCAGTGGACTTTACCATATTCGCCCCTAAACGGAACTTACTCTTTCCCTGGTCCAAAATACACTTCAGAATCAGTCACAAAATGAAGTCGGGCCTCCGTGGCTCAGTTGGTTAGCGCGCTAGCGCAGCGTAATGACCTAGGAGTCTCACCAATGTGGTCGCTGTGAGTTCAAGTCCAGCTCATACTGGGTTCCTCTCCGGCTGTATGTGGGAAGGTCTGTCTGCAACCTGCGGATGGTCGTGGGTTTTCCCCGGGCTATGCCCGGTCTCCACCCACCATAATGCTGGCCGCCGTCGTATAGTGAAATATTCTTGAGTACGGTGTAAAACACAATCAAATAAATAAATAAATCAAAATGAAGTCACATGTAAATTATCCTACAGGCAGGGGACACTAGAGACAATTTAATTTAGTTTCACATGATACCATGATTTATTTTTGGAATATTTTTGCCAGACATCAGCTGTTTGCCATCCAAACTTATCACATATACATGTACGTTTGTGGCCTAATGGTTAGGGTGTTCAACTTGATGTCAGGAGATCACCAGTTCATACCCAGGTCCAGTCATACCAAAGACTTTAATGATAGTACTTGTTGCTGCCTTGCTTGACTCTCAGCACTAAGAGGTCAGAGCAAGGAATCAGGACTGGTTGGCGCAGTGTCAGTATAATGTGATTGGTTGGGGTGTCATGTCTGGTGTCTTTGCATAATTCTTCAGAGGTGGCAGCACTTTGGCGGCATGGACTCGCACTACCACAAAAAGACACATTATGTGTACACACACCTAATAACTCCTCGTCATCATATGACTGAAAAATTGCTAAGTACGACATTAAACCCAAACATACATACATACATATTACTGTCACCAAAGATTCCATAATGGCAAAAACCTAATACTAGCATACCCCAAGTATAAATAACAAATTTGTTACCTTTTTACTGTTATCAATAAAACTTTATTACTATTTGTGTTAAAAAAAACAAATAATAAAATAACAATTGTATAACAGGAAATAGAAACCACAAACCTTGAATACAAACTTTGATCTGGTAGAGTGCACATTAAATTGAGTAGTCATTTTTCACATGTTTGAAATCAGTTATGATAAAACTGCTACAATTTCTATATATTCTTCACACTTTGTATGTATGTGTAGGCTTGTATGCTTGGGGTTAAAGGTCGATTTACACTTTGTAACATTTCCTTGTCACAGATCGTATTGTTAATAATACCTACAACAGTACCAGCCTAAGTAAAACCTTCAAATCCAACTGGACCTGGTTTCAAAAAGCGCACTTAGCTAAATAAGCCCTTAATTACCATGACGACGTATGTTCTAGAGATATAAAGTGTACATATCTAAGAGCTATTTAACTGATAATCTACAACTTCAAAACTTACTTCCTCTGGTGACAAATTTTTAAAATCTTTGAATGATGGTTTTTACTGGTGAAGTGATATATGATTTATCTGGATCAAACCAGTTTGATCTAGTTACTAAGTAACATTATTAATTGTTTTGTTACAGGTCAAGTAAACTTCTAACATACATGTATCAGGATGTTCAACAATAATTATGGCTTCCTGAAATTAAAAATTTTCAAATCAAAAAAAAAAGCCAAGAATAAGTTGATGTTAATGGAACATATTGATAAATTGTAGCATTCAATATTGAATATAAAGTGACTCATTACCTTTGTAAAACTTCTCCACTTTACAAAAATGTATACATCTAAGAGTTGATAGGACACCACTTTCAGGCCAAATAAACATTTCATTTGGCAGGGTAGTACATATAATTTCATAATAAAATTTCTCACAAATGTGAATATCAAATACAGAACACCTTAATGTGTAAGATTTGTTTAGAATACTGCTATTTCTTTGACAGGTTTGTGACACATACATGCATAAGAATAAACAGGAATCTCAACGGATGCATAAACCGGTTAAAACTGGATCTGAATAGGATACAGGCTGAACATTGAACAGTCTTGACCAAATGTGAACAAGTTACCTGCCCATTCTGTTAAAAAAACATTACTCCAAAACAAGAACCAGTTTGAACTGGTTAAATCAGTCATAATGCATATTTCACAATCAAACATGTAAGCTATAATAAATGACGTCAGGTTTATCAAAACTACACCTGACCTCATCATCATGTCATCATGCACTATTTAGGAATATACAATTCACATGCTACATTCTGATAATTTTGTGAATTGTATATTCCCCGCCGTGTAATGGCGCTCAGTTATTATCTACCTGCTTTGTTTACGTAAGAATTTGGCGGGAAAAGTCGCAACATGAACGAAGACAATGACATGTACGTAAGGTTTACTGAGGGGGTCGTGTGATGCAATAGCTGTATACGGTCATATCCGGTATTTCCCGTTGTTTTCCTTTAACATTATAGATAACGACTCTAAAATTAGGCGTGCGTCATGCTTAAATCACGCATTACTTACACAGGCATTTCCACCACATGTTACCAACTCAGTATGCAAGCCTGAACACAAAAGTGCTGTGAACCCACGCGGTCCGAGTGAAATCCAAGATGGCGGCGCCCTTTGTTTGGGCGGGGCGAAAGCGTGGGTATCATAAATTATGTATATAACCCAGTATATATTACACAAAATCCAGTTTTATTTTATAATACCTTAAACTCAAAGTGCTCAGATTGGAAGTACCCTTTCGGGAAGAGTTGGTTGGCCCTTAAAAGGGCCGTTGGGAATGTAGTCGGCAGACTGGGTTGAGTGTTTTTCGGGGTCTACGCTCTCTCGCCTCGGATACGTCTGGCCAGCTGGATATCTTTAGGCATGATGGTCACTCTCTTGGCGTGGATAGCACACAGGTTAGTGTCCTCGAAAAGACCCACCAGGTAAGACTCGCTGGCTTCTTGCAGAGCTCCGATGGCTGCGCTCTGGAAACGCAGATCTGTCTTGAAGTCCTGTGCGATTTCTCTCACCAGTCTCTGGAAGGGCAACTTCCTGATGAGAAGCTCAGTAGATTTCTGGTAACGACGGATCTCACGCAGAGCGACAGTTCCAGGCCTGTATCTGTGAGGTTTTTTCACTCCTCCGGTGGATGGAGCGCTCTTTCTGGCTGCCTTGGTGGCGAGCTGTTTTCGCGGAGCCTTTCCTCCAGTTGATTTACGGGCAGTCTGCTTTGTACGAGCCATGGTTTCTGTTCTCTTTCAATATTTCACCTGACGTGCGTCCTCGGTCACTGGTGTAAGCGGGATATGACGATCATGCAA
This sequence comes from Liolophura sinensis, assembly GCF_032854445.1. Lineage (NCBI taxonomy): Eukaryota > Metazoa > Mollusca > Polyplacophora > Chitonida > Chitonidae > Liolophura > Liolophura sinensis. The sequence continues at coordinate 11,980,010 of NC_088297.1, read as the reverse complement.
TGTCATGTCTATTTCTAGGCTTTCACTCACGTCCGAACCGACTGAGATTGGTCGGTTTTACGGGTAATGCTGCATAGTGATTGGATACTTTTCCGGCCCACTGATTGGTCACTTTTCCTAAGTGTTGATTGGTCAGTTTTGCCAGTGCCCGAGCTTTGACTTGAAATTTACAATCCCTCTAGCTCGGCGGTTTTTGTCAACCTTCATAGGCCTTTTACTTGCCAGTTATGTACTGCTGTCCTATAAAAATGATCAGACCGGACACGAATGGTGCACTGTTTCGTTGATACAACACAATAATGTAAATGTTTTTTTAGCTAGTGTGAAATAAATACCGTTTTTTTGGGTGAAAAAAAACGTTTATTTATTGTAATGGACAGGTTATATTTTCTGCATACAAAAACACATCAACATTGTACTATAGAAGCATGGTTACATACATTCCACACTGTATAAACAAAATGAAAATTATAAGTATATCGAATATAAACAGACACCAAATTTTATTTAAAGAAGATGAATACATCAGAAAGATTTCGTTTAATGAACTATAATTGTGAATTTCAGCATGTAATACATGCAGATGTAAATATTTCATTAAAAATGTCATCTTGCCTAATATAACTATATCTAAATAATTCGTAAGCCTATGTATATACAATATATACGCAATATATAGATCTGTATCACATGCTAAAATTGATAATATTAAATTCATTAAATGAAGGCTTGCTGTTGTATTTCATCTTATAACATTATTATATCCCTTTTATTTTTTGCTTCATACCCAGTGGAAAGTATGTATGCATGTAGAATGTGTCGTTTATATGGATGGAAAAAGTCAGTCATGTCCTTTATGAAAAAAATAGATGCTTTCTGACACAAAGCCCGGTACCTATTTCTCACTGGCTAAAACATTTACATTATTTTAATGTAATTTACATTGATTAAAAAAGCTTTAAGTATACTGGTCCTCCAAAACAAATACACGATTATAGGCCTAATATTTTTTTACTTACAACAAAGTAACAGTGTTAATTTGGACTAAACTTAATACAATGTTCTGATTGATAAAATAACATCTTTAGCGGAATACATGCAGCAACTAAATTAAACGACGGATATTTTAAGAAAGAAAGTATTTGTCATACATTGTAGCAAATGTACTATTTTGTCTGTTTTTAGTGTACCGGTATGCTGTTCGTTTTTAACCTACCATGGTCATAACGTACTAAAGAAATTTTGTCAGGTATGTGAAGAAATTTACTAATGCAGCTAGTTATTTTCATTTTTTATTTATACTTTTCGTGAAATGTCGGGTTTAGTACGGCTACATGTACATGCATGCTCATGTTCGTACGCTGTAAATTTGCCTCATAGCCTAGCTGGACGATTCCCAACTATGCGGTATACATGCTATAACCGGTCAGTAACCATGGAGACGACCAACATGTATTCACTGACCATTAGTGCTGAGTGAGCTGGTCTGCACTAATGCAGAAAATGGGAGAGCTGGAAGCGACTGGAGTTGGGGGTGGGGCGTAAGGGAGTATGGGAGTACAGGGATAGGGTGGGATGGGAGGTGTAATGGTAACAGCTGTGGGGTGGTGGAAGACGAACGGTTAATTTTGGCCGGAGAGTATGGCGATAAAAATCATGTGGCCTCGACCGATGAGCAAAATAATGCAGTGCATGCGTCGCAGGGTCACCTCGTGGTGTTTATAATGCATGCAGTCAATAGTTTTGCCCCAAAAAAGTGGAATATTTTGTGTTTTGGTTCATATCATTTAATAGCCAGCTGTAGTATGTGAGGAAAGGCTGCACATTGTTCGGCAACATCAGGCCTAGCTACGTGTGATTTCGGTCTGTCATTTATCACCTATAGGCCTACACAAGGCTAACATACAGATATGGCACATTGTCAGCATGTTCTATTGTAGTGACATGTACATAAGGATTGTGTATTTGTTTCCGCTTTCATTAAGGACGTTATACCAGAGACACGATGAATTTTCCTAGACGCAGGCAAAATCTTCCTGGTTCCGCATAATAGACGAAGGGAAATTAGTGCGGGTTGTGTGGGTATGATTGTATTGGTGATAAGAGTTACTTCCCTTGAAAAGCATATTCCAGCATGTCCATAAGCTTTATTTCGTGACACTCCTTGTTATTTTTACACTCTTCGGTGTAGTTGAGTGATTTTAAACATTTAACCGTGTACATGTTTCAGCTTGTTCCAGCTATGTCGCAGGGGCAGAGTGGAGTGCGATTTGTGATAAGTAAACAGGAATGTTTCTACAAAACTCCATTATTTATGAACCTACAAATTACCTACAATCATTTTTTTCACTCTACATTGGTGAAAGAGACATGCTTCACATATGTAATGCTATGCTACTTACTCAATAACCAGCACCTCACTCTACCCAAAGGCCCCAAGTACAATACCCCTCCCCTTCCATACACCATGTTCCCAGCCCATTCTTCTTCTACCCGACTACTTTGTTTACCCGCTGTTTTCCAGAATTCTTGCCTGTCCCACCCCTCGGATCTACTCCGTTTTGACATTTCGTGCAGCCACAAGCTGTGATACCAAACAGCGTGACACTTTACCAAAGGGGTTTCTCTGTGCATGATTGTGTTTCTTTGGGCTTTTTTCCCGTGGTGCGAATGGACTGAGTATTTAGTCAGTGGTCATCGCAGCTGGAATGACCATCTGTCCGGCGCTTTCATGGGGCTTTGTTCGTAGGGGAGCCTCATGTAACCCCGGACTGGCTCATCAGCCTCAAGCCCTCGTGCCGTGCCCATAGCGACATATCGATCAATGGGAAACTAATTACACTCAGTCCCATTTTGACTCGTGTTACTTTATGACGTAATACCTGTGCTGTTAGTCGAAAGACCACAACCGTCCAAGGTGAATATCTATGTTCCTGTTTGACGTTTTACGTCGCCCATACTGAGGTATTTTACATACAAGTAGCATATGACGACGAAGAGACATTAAGTGTGAGTACACATATAGCGTGTTCTTGTGGCAGGGCGAGGTTAAGTCCCTAAAACGCCAAACTATCATGCCGAAGACAACAGACATGACATTCCACCCACTCACATTGTACTGACACATGGCCAGCTAGTCGTCTTTCCTTGCTCTAACCTCTCAGCGCTGAACGCCAAGCGGAGCAACAATAAGTACCCTTTTTAAAGTCTTTTGTGTGGAAATTTCCATGTCTTCTGACTTTAAAGTTCAAATGTGAAAACTGTTTATTAAAAAGTATATATATATATATATATATATATATATATATATATATATATATATTATATATATATATATAATCAGAGCCCCCAGCCTTAATCCTTGAAACAGTTTTCAGTAGTAACTTTATCACTCTCACCCAAATGCATGGTTTATCCTTGCAAACTGAAATTCACAATTCCCAGCACCCAGGTTGCTAGGAAGGAACAGGAAGTGATAAATGACATGGAGCTAAAAGGATGAAATGCTCATTTTTGCCGATTCCAAAAGTTCAAAGTATAGTACAGGACATAGAAACTATTTTATTTGCAGACTAGATACATTCTGATTACCTTTGCAAAAAAGAATTTAGCAAAAAGCAAAATTTTTCAGTTTTTATGCTAAAATCTTCTTCAGTGCCAGTACTTTAGTCACGTGACAAAAGAGTGTGCTGATGATTGGCTCAGAGCAGCTATGACACCACTGCAAAACTATGAACTGATTTTATGAATCAGCAGTACTTGTTTTACAATTGTAACCACTGTGGTCTGTGCATTGACTACGGCGTATATCATCAATCAAATAAATAAATTAAACAAATAACTGTTGTCTGTAGTAAACCAACTGTTTGGTTTATACACGAAGAATAGAATCCTGTGGTAAACTGTTTGGAGTCACAGCATAGAATTATGCAGTTACAGAATGTAATGTAATCCTTTATTTGTTTAACGAGGATTCCCCACAGCCCAATGGGCACTCGGGGTCTCCTCGACAACATATAACATATGTGCAGGACAAAACCAAGAATTGGTTTCCAAACATAAATAAAAGAAATGATACAGATAGATAACAGACCGAATAAACTATACACATATGTATGTAATATATGCAACAACAATAGTATTTACACGACAAAAGAATGAATCATACCATATGTAATAAAGTGAGACTATAATGCAAGGACATAATGACTACTTACTGAAATAATATTTATCATTGTCATTTAATATAAGAAGAAATTTCAGTGCTACGTAATCGATTTAAAATCTCTTCGATTCAGCAAAAAATTTATGCACAGTTTTTAAGACAATTTTGTTTTCATCAGGTTTTAGTTCATCGGATCCAAGTAATACTATATTACAAATATATTTTGAACACGAGGGAATAAATATTGTGTAGTTTACGGCTGGAGATATTGTTGATGTAATTTGTTTGAGCATATGCTTTCTTTGTGTGGCATATTTGGGGCATTCAGAATGCGCATGCGCCTGAAACAGAATGCCCTTGCGCCAGAAGCAGAATGTCCTTGCGCCAGGACATATAGAAAAATGAATGTCTATGACCGCCCTGTGACTTGGTTACCGTGAGACGAAATACAATCGGCATAAGTAGACCTTACCGAGTATTCCCCTACCAGATAAGTTCAAGAATACCGATTACGTTTTCAGCTAGGACCGCGGAACAATAGTCCTGTTACAAGCGGGTCGCTTGTGTGTACAAATGTTCATTTTCTTTATGACTGGACCTTTCACTTTGCTGAGTATTCTTTAGCTTCAGTAGGTTCTCTACTTTGGGGCAGTTTCTCTGGCTTCGGCCGGTTTTCGGGCTTCGGCAGGTTCCAGCGCCCAGGGCAGGTTCCCTGGCTTCTGTAAGTCCTCTAGCTCCTCAAGGTTCTCTGGTTTCTGTAGGTTCTCTAACCTCTATAGGTTCTCTGGCTTTTGCAGGTTATCTGATTTCTGTAGATTTTTCTGCATTCTGCAAGTTCTCTGCCTTCTGTAGGTTTTATGCCTGTTGTAGGTTCTTTGCCTTCTGGAGGTTTTCTACCTTCTGTAGGTTATCTGATCTCTGTGGGTTCTCTGCCTTCTGCAGGTTCTCTGCCTTCTGCAGGTTCTCTGTTTTCTGTGGGCTCCATGCCTTGAAAGTCCTATGTATTCTGTAGATTCTCTGGTTTCTGTAGATTCTATGGCTTCTGTAGGTTCTATGGCTTCTGTAGGTTCTCTGGCTTCTGCAAGTTCTCTGGCTTCTGTAGGTTCTCTGGTTTCTGCAGGTTCTCTGGCTTTTGTAGGTTCTCTGTCTTCTGCAGGTTCTCTGGCTTCTTAAAGTTCTCTGGTTTCTGTAGGTTTTGTGGTTTCTGTAGGTTCTCTGGTTTCTGTAGGTTTTCTGAATTCTGAAGGTTTTCTGGCTTGTGTACTTTCTCTGAATTCTGAAGGTTTTCTGGCTTGTGCATCTTCTCTGAATCCTGAAGGTTTTCTGGCTTGTGCATCTTCTCTGAATCCTGAAGGTTTTCTGGGGTGTGCATCTTCTCTGAATCCTGAAGGTTTTCTGGGGTGTGCATCTTCTCTGAATTCTGAAGGTTTTCTGGCTTGTGCATCTTCTCTGAATTCTGAAGGTTTTCTGGCTTGTGCACCTTCTCTGAATTCTGGACGTTTTTTGGCTTGTGCACTTTCTCTGAATTCTGAAGGTTTTCTGGCTTGTGCACCTTCTCTGAATTTTGTAGGTTCTCTGGTTTCACTGGGATCTCTGGATTCGGAAGGCCCTCTTGTTTCGGACGGTCCTCTAATTTTTTCACGTATTCCTCCTTTGGTCTCCCTGGCTTTTCCGGAATGTTCGGTTTTCCGGGCAAACCGTACGCCACTTGGCCCATTACAGATACTGCTTGTTTAATTTCCATTTCAATGGCGGCCACAGCCCAAGGCTGTACTTGGCCGTCAGCAAAAATCACGAAGATTATCGCCCCAAAGACGTAAATACCGGCACAAATAAAGAAAACTATCCTCCATTGTTCTTGGGTTTGCTGAATAAAATAAAATATATTTTAGTGGCTTCAATACCCCCCATGTGATTATTGGTGGAAGAACGTGTTCATAATTATCTGACATCTAATTTATTGACCGTTTTCTCAACTTGGCACAACTTGGGAAGAAGTACTATTCCTGTTTTTTATTATTAGATTGATGTTTTACGCGTATTCAAGAACATTTTGGACGGTGGCCAGCATTATGATGGGAGGAAACCGAGATTAAACCCTTGACACATCTTCCCTCGAACGACCGAAGAGGACCAGAATGGACCTCAACTCACAGCGATCTCATCGGTGAGAGGCTCCTGAGTCATTGTCGGCTGCGCTCGCACGCTAAACCCTCGACCACGGATCAGGTAGATGGTATCGCTATGTATTATCAGTGGAAGAAATGTGAGTACCTGAGGTAAACTATCAACTATGAACAAGTTACTGACGAACTTTCTTCCTTTGCGATGTAGACATATGCATATTTTCCCCCCATTATTTATCTGAAGACAACTGGCTTCCAACGAACGGGGCAATATGCATACGGCCCCAAGAGCGTTGTGATCTGCATATTGTCTCCCCACAAGTAGTGAGGGCCGTGGAATGTACGATTTCCCTATCTACAGCCGGGTTTGACCTCGCATAGCGATTGAAAGACAAAAGCTTTTAACCATCATGTCACGACCTGCATATAGATGTGAATGGCCTTGAAAACAACAGTTGAAATATCGCTTTATGTAAGAAACTAGTGGACATCACACACATCAGGGGACGAACATTTTCACAAATTTCCAAAATGAGATTTTAAGGACATTCACCTTTTCTTCCAAGATGTAGCCGACTAGGTAAGGCGCAACGAATCCAGAAACAGAGGCAGCTCCATTGCTTAGGCCATAAAGAACACCTGGCAACAGAGAGACATCAGTGATCATGAACAGAGAGACATCAGTGATCATGAACTGAGAGACATCAGTGATCATGAACTAAGTAACTGACACGGTCAAAAAAGAGACCATGGAGAACACCTGACAACAGAGGGACATCAGTGGGTCATGAACTATGTAACTGACAAGGTCAAAAAGAAAGGCCATAGAGAACACATGTCATGAACTGTGCAAGTGACATAGACAAAAGGGAGATCATAGAGAACACCTGACAACAGAGAGACATCAGTGATCATGAACTGCGTAACTAACATGCAATAAAAGAGATGCTATAAAGAACACCTGGCGACAGAAAAACTTGAGTGGTCATGAACTATGTAACTGACATGGGCAAAAAGACAGGCCACAGATAACACGTGACAGCAGAGGGACATCAATGGTCACGGACTGTGTAACTGACATAGACAAAAAGAGAGACCGTAGAGAACACCCGACAACAGACAAACATCAGTGGTCATGAACTATATAACATACATGGATAAAAACAGAGGTCATGAAGAACACCTAACACAAGAGAGACATCAATTGTCATGGACTATGTAACTGACATGGACAAAAAGGAAGGTCACAGAGAACACCTGACAACAGACGCACACCAGTGGCCATGAAATATGTAGCCCACAGAGTTGCCATAGAGAACACCTGGCAATAGAGAGACATCAGTGGTCAAGAACTATGTAGCTGACACGGACAAAACGAAAGAACACAGAGAACACCTGACAAAAGAGAGACATCAGTGGTCATGACTATATAACCGACATGAGCAAAACGAAAGACCACAGAGAACACCTGACAACAGAGAGGCATCAGTGGGTCATGAACTATGTAACTGACATAGACAAAAGAGAGACCATAGAGAATACCTGACAACAGACAAACATCACTGGGTCATGAACTGTGTAACTGATATGGGCAAAAAGAAAGGCCACAGAGAACACCTGACAACAGAGATAACATCAGTGGTCATGAACTGTGCAAGTGACACGGACGAAAAGAAAGGCCACAGAGAACGCCTGACAACAGAGAGACATCAGTGGTCATGAACTGTGCAAGGGACATAGACAAAAGAGAGACCATAGCGAACACCTGACAACAGAGAGACATCAGGGGTCAAGAACTATGAAGGTGACACGGACAAAAAGAAAGGCCACAGAGGACACATGACACCTGAGAGACATCAGTGGTCAAGGACTATGTAGGTGACACGGACAAAAAGAAAGGCCATAGAGGACACATGATACCTGAGAGATATCAGTGGCCAAGGACTATGTAGGTGACACGGACAAAAAGAAAGGCCATAGACACATGACACCTGAGAGACATCAGTGGTCATGACTATATAACCGACATGAGCAAAACGAAAGACCACAGAGAACACCTAACAACAGAGAGGCATCAGTGGGTCATGAACTATGTAACTGACATAGACAAAAGAGAGACCATAGAGAATACCTGACAACAGACAAACATCACTGGGTCATGAACTATGTACCTGACAACAGAGATAACATCAGTGGTCATGAACTGTGCAAGTGACACGGACGAAAAGAAAGGCCACAGAGAACGCCTGACAACAGAGAGACATCAATGGTCATGAACTGTGCAAGTGACATAAACAAAAGAGAGACCATAGAGAACGCCTGACAACAGAGAGACATCAGTGGCCAAGAATTATGTAGCTGACACGGACCAAAAAAAGGCCACAGAGAACGCCTGACAACAGAGAGACATCAGTGGTCATGAACTGTGCAAGGGACATAGACAAAAGAGAGACCATAGCGAACACCTGACAACAGAGAGACATCAGGGGTCAAGAACTATGAAGGTGACACGGACAAAAAGAGAGGCCACAGAGGACACATGACACCTGAGAGACATCAGTGGTCAAGGACTATGTAGGTGACACGGACAAAAAGAAAGGCCATAGAGGACACATGGCACCTGAGAGACATCAGTGGTCAAGGACTATGTAGGTGACACGGACAAAAAAAAGGCCACAGAGGACACATGACAACAGAGAGACATCAGTGGTCATGAACTGTGCAAGGGACATAGACAAAAGAGAGACCATAGCGAACACCTGACAACAGAGAGACATCAGTGGTCAAGGACTATGTAGGTGACACGGACAAAAAGAAAGGCCATAGAGGACACATGGCACCTGAGAGACATCAGTGGTCAAGGACTATGTAGGTGACACGGACAAAAAGAAAGGCCATAGACACATGACACCTGAGAGACATCAGTGGTCATGACTATATAACCGACATGAGCAAAACGAAAGACCACAGAGAACACCTAACAACAGAGAGGCATCAGTGGGTCATGAACTATGTAACTGACATAGACAAAAGAGAGACCATAGAGAATACCTGACAACAGACAAACATCACTGGGTCATGAACTATGTAACTGATATGGGCAAAAAGAAAGGCCACAGAGAATACCTGACAACAGAGATAACATCAGTGGTCATGAACTGTGCAAGTGACACGGACAAAAAGAAAGGCCACAGAGAACGCCTGACAACAGAGAGACATCAATGGTCATGAACTGTGCAAGTGACATAAACAAAAGAGAGACCATAGAGAACGCCTGGCAGCAGAGAGACATCAGTGGCCAAGAATTATGTAGCTGACACGGACCAAAAAAAGGCCACAGAGAACGCATGACAACAGAGAGACATCAGTGGTCATGAACTGTGCAAGGGACATAGACAAAAGAGAGACCATAGCGAACACCTGACAACAGAGAGACATCAGTGGTCAAGGACTATGTAGGTGACACGGACAAAAAGAAAGGCCATAAAGGACACATGACACCTGAGAGACATCAGGGGTCAAGAACTATGTAGGTGACACGGACAAAAAGAAAGGCCATAGAGGACACATGATACCTGAGAGATATCAGTGGCCAAGGACTATGTAGGTGACACGGACAAAAAGAAAGGCCATAGACACATGACACCTGAGAGACATCAGTGGTCATGACTATATAACCGACATGAGCAAAACGAAAGACCACAGAGAACACCTAACAACAGAGAGGCATCAGTGGGTCATGAACTATGTAACTGACATAGACAAAAGAGAGACCATAGAGAATACCTGACAACAGACAAACATCACTGGGTCATAAACTATGTAACTGATATGGGCAAAAAGAAAGGCCACAGAGAATACCTGACAACAGAGATAACATCAGTGGTCATGAACTGTGCAAGTGACACGGACAAAAAGAAAGGCCACAGAGAACACCTGACAACAGAGAGACATAAATGGTCATGAACTGTGCAAGTGACATAAACAAAAGAGAGACCATAGAGAACGCCTGACAACAGAGAGACATCAGTGGTCATGAACTGTGCAAGGGACATAGACAAAAGAGAGACCATAGCGAACACCTGACAACATAGAGACATCAGTGGTCAAGGACTATGTAGGTGACACAGACAAAAAGAAAGGCCATAGAGGACACATGGCACCTGAGAGACATCAGTGGTCAAGGACTATGTAGGTGACACGGACAAAAAGAAAGGCCATAGAGGACACATGATACCTGAGAGATATCAGTGGCCAAGAACTATGTAGGTGACACGGACAAAAAGAAAGACCACAGAGGACACATGACACCTGAGAGACATCAGTGGTCATGAACTGTGCAAGTGACATAAACAAGAGAGAGACCATAGAGAACACCTGACAACAGAGAGACATCATTGGGTCATGAACTATGTAACAGACATGGGCAAAAAGAAAGGCCATAGAGAACACCTGCCAATAGAGAGACATCAGTGGTCATGAACTATGTAGCTGACACTGACCAAAAAAAGGCCACAGAGAAGACTTGACACCTGAGAGACATCAGTGGTCAAGAACTATGTAGGTGACACGGACAAAAAGAAAGGCCACAGAGAACACTTGACACCTGAGAGACATCAGTGATCATCAGTAACTGACCTGGGCAAAATGGGTGCTATAAAGAACACCTGACGACTTCAGTGGTCACGGACTGTGTTACTGACATAAACAAAGGGACAGGCCATAAAGAACAGCTGACACAAGAGGGACATCAGTTGTCATGGACTATGTATCTGGCATGGACAAAAAGAGAGACCGTAGAGAACACCTGACAACAGAGAGACATCAGTGGTCAAGAACTATGTAGCTGACACGGACAAAAACAGCGGCCATAAAGAACAGCTGATACAAGAGGGACATCAGTTGTCATGGACTATGTATCTGGCATGGACAAAAAGAAAGGCCATAGAGAACACCTGGCAACAGAGAGACATCAGTGACCGCGAACTATGTAGCTGACACGGACAAAAAGAAAGGCCACAGAGAACAACTGACAGCAGAGAGACATCAGTGGTCAAGAACTATGAAGCTGACACGGACAAAAACAGAGGTCATAAAGAACAGCTGACACAAGAGGGACATCAGTTGTCCCGGACTGTGTATCTGGCATGGACAAAAAAGAAAGGCACAGAGAACACCTGGCAACAGAGAGACATCAGTGACCGAGAACTATGTAGCTGAGACGGACAAAAAGAAAGGTCACAGAGAACACCTGACAACAGAGAGACATCAGTTATAATGAACTGTATAACTGATATGGGCAAAAACAGAGGCCATAGAGAATACATGACACCTGAGAGACATCAGTGGTCATGAACTATGTAACTGACATGGGCAAAAAAAAAGGCCACAAAGAGAACACTTGAACTATGATAAGAAAACTGACAAGAAAAAAGTAGACAGATGCTAGTATTAGTCAATAGAGAGAAATCGAGCTTTTGAGCTTATTTTTACTGATGTCTATGAAATTTACCGATCGAAACCGGTGTCTGATGGCTAGTCAGTATTTGAATTGTGTATTAATTAATCTATTAAAGTGAATATAAACGATGTGATAAATTCACTGCTATCCAAAGACCCCACCGCAAAACCGTATCAAAAACTATTTTCATTATTTTTTTAGTGTGTTTGATGCGGTGTAAAAATTAGGATAAAATATGGTGGCCTTTTCGGGCCATGTTTGATTAATGTGGCGTGACATAACTTCATATTGAGCTTCCCTCATGTGCCTACGGACCATCTCGAAAGCAGTTGTTTTCTGTAAAATCCTCTCTGATGACATCCCTTGAGACGATTCTAATAAGTTTGAATGAATTTAGGTGATCAAAATAATGTGAAAAAACTTTAGAAGTTATGATCTCAAAAACCAGCCTTAGAAAAGAATTGTTTTTGCGGGGAATTTCTCGGTGAAAAAATGTATAAAAAATTTGAAGCATTTATGGACACAGTTCCATGCTATCTTTCATTTCAGGTCTGACAGCAACCTTCAGATGAGCGTGGGTTTTCACCCGGGCTCTGTCCGGTTTCCTCCTACCATATGCTGATCGCCGTCTTGTAAGTGAAATATTCTTGAGTACGGCGTAAAACACCAATCAAATAAATAAATGAATAAATAAATCTTTCATTTCAGACACATATTATTTTTGACTTGATGCATTCACTTTAAGTAAAGTGGTTCTTAATTCCTATCGGGAAAGTAACCTTCTTAAAGGACTAGCTTCTAATTGTTTGCTTGAGAATCTAAACTCAGTGTCCAGGCTGTTTACATAGTAACCAAGATTGCTGTTGTCGTTTACCTGAGAATCTCGACGCAATGTCCAGGTGTTGACATGGTAACCAGAACTATTGTTGTTTACCTGAAAATCTCGGTGCAATATCCAGATGGTTGACATAGTAACCAGAGAAAGACAATCCAGAAAATCCAACGGCCAGAGTGAGAAGCAAAATATTAACTGTGACGTCACATCCGGTGTAGCTAACAGCAACCAGTAAGGCGGCGGGAGTAACCATACCTATAACGATAATTATATTATTAGTGTTCTATGAATATTGGCGATATCGGTGCAACAACAACAAGACCTGAAAATTAAGTCAATGTACAATTGCGATCCGTCCGGACTTTCTTGGTCTGTTTGTTTTTTGTCTGATGTAACGTCTGAAATAGTGATGAATACGGACTCAAAACTAAAAAAAAAGAAACTACATATAGGCTAAAAAAATTCATTTATTATTCATGCGTGACGTACAGCTATTCAAGGAACACTGACCAAAGAATACTGCGCAAACGGCCACACGAGCGTCGTTGACAGCTTCTGATAACAATGGCCCCAAGAACAGTGAGAAGGGAAATTTACAAAATTCGCTGTCCAAGGCCTGTTTTTGAAGCCGGACCCCATGTGTCCCTGTGACTGAAAGGCAAGTGCCTTAACCACTTTGACCTGACCCGCTCACCCAATACTCAGAAAGAGAAGCTTTCGGCGTATCAGTCTTGTAACGCGAAGTCACCCTGTAGAGCGATATTTGCAGGTTATCGAATAGACTCCTGTTCACGTATAAGTCCTGTCATTTTGAATGAAATCCACGTTGTGAACCGGGATATTGCATTATATGGGCAATATCCCAAGCTTTCACTAACCTGCAGTAGTCATCAACTTTCTCACATTTTTTGTCGACATGTGTTTTTTTCTGAGGGAGTCAGACAAGAACCCTGCTACCATAATAAACATCCAGCAGGCAAGATACGGCAGGGCGGAGAGGAGGCCATTCTGAAAAATGAGGAGAAAATCAAGGTACGGGTAAAAAATGGTTTTAAAAATCAAAGTAGTCTACTGTATTTATTTATTCATTTAATGGGTATTACGAGTGGGCACTTTCTAATCCCCTTTGGGGCAATAACAGGATATACCAACAGATACAAACGGATGCTAATACTTGAAACATATTGAAGTAACTTTTTCCCCCTCCCTCACATTCCCCACCCCGACCGCTATGGCCGTGAGTGAAACTGAGGAGGCCTTCTAAAACAGGTGAGGAGAATACATTTAAGGCCACATGAATGAACCAGGGAAGCTTTGTCCAGGTAACAATATGGAATAAATAAATCTATTCTACACTCAAGCTTACCTCTTTGGTGTCAAAATGTAGCACCTGTTCTATGTATCTGGGGAGATAGGAAAATAGTGTGAACATTCCCCAGAGGTTACAGAGACGGGTGATACCGATAGCCCAGAAGGGTACAGATCTCAGCAGAGACCCCCACGGCGTCTTCAGTTTCTGTAAGTGAATCGTCAAGTATCATTAACCATAGTCAGGGACTTTCCAGTTCGAACTCTTTTGTCGCTAAAGGTAAAAAAAGTCTTACAGCATCATGTGATCTTTCAGAAATGTTAGGTAACTATTTTTAATAACATATACCATAACACGGGGGTCTAAAAAGTTTCACAGAAAGTTTTTTGGAGTAGTTAAACGACAGAGGGGCCTCCGTGGCTCAGTTGGTTAGCGCGCTAGCGCAGCGTAATGACCCAAGAGTCTCTCACCAATGCGTTGGCTGTGAGTTCAAGTCCAGTTCATGATGGCGTCCTCTCCGGCTGTATGTAGAAAGGTTTGCAAGCAGCCTGCGGATGGTCGTGCGTTTCCCTCGGGCTCTGCCCGGTTTCCACCCACCATAATGCTGGCCGCCGTTGTATAAGTGACATGTTCTTGAGTACGGCGTAAAACACCAATCAAATAAATAAATAAATAAACGACAGAGAAAATTGAAGAGCTGAGTGTTCGTGGACTTCGTAAGTTCCTTAAGGAAAGTGATGTCCTTTTTGCCCCCAAAACACGATGACACAGGTGATCAGTAAATTGATGTTAACAAAAGTTTGCTAAACATTGTAATGTAGGACTTTTTTTACCTTTAGCGACAAGAATTTGATCTCAAAACTTCCGGTTTAAGCTTTATAGAATGATTTCGTTTTTCATTGGACAGTACATGGTCATAGGACATTTCCAAAAACCTGATGTGCCAGGACAACGGGCTCAAGCAACGCCACATTCACAAAGTAATATCCCATGTTCGCGGAAACACTAGACAACGTTCTCCCGGCAATAGGGAGGGACATCGTGCACTTACATGAACAAATGTTTTCAAAACATTTATTTCATTTTGTCTGTCGAGTGGCTTGAAGTACTTGTTGATGACTCCAGTAAACATCCTTAACACTGATAAAGGGCAGTCTTTAATCATTACATGATGACAACAGCGGAGCACAGAAATTTCTGCATAGTGCAACATTAGTCAAGACGGCTTGCCAACACCGAAACCTCTGAATCTCAACAGAAATGTATCGGAGAATTTGCAGCATTATAGGTTGTACATGATAATGTCAGAGAAATCGAAAAAAGCTGAAGTTTTACAATGTGCAACATTCTTGACTCTTGCCGGCACAAATGCCATTGAAGTGTACAATGTATTCACGTTTACAGAAGACGAGAGTGATCAAATAGAATCTTTGATGGTGAAATTTCGCAGAACACTGCATGCCGAAGAAAAACGCCACATTTGAGAGGCATAAACTGGGCCATCGCGTTCAGCGACCAGGTAACCCATTTGATAGTTTCTTGACATTCATTAGGCTTCTCATTAAGGATTGTGGGTATAGCTACTCATAAAGAATTTTGAGTGCAGTCTTTTAACAGACAGTATCCTGAAGAAAAGAACTACAGAGGGAATTAACTCTGAAGAGACAAGGATAAGACTGTTAAGTGAGGCACATTTAACCTTTGATAAGGCTATATCGTCACGCAGAGCATCTGAAACTGCCAGTAATGAGCTGAAAGTTATGACGGATGACGATAAGTCAGCCATGCAGTCAGCAAGCACAAAGGTAAACAGAAAGGACAGACATATAAAAGTGGTGTAAGTAACACTGAAAATAAAACATATAAACACACAAATCAAAGGAGGGAAAACATAATGGCTTCAAATGTAGCCCATGTGGATATCTCCAAGCTGTACGTGGAAAGTGCTCAGCACATGGACAAACGTAATCGGTGTTCGAATATTGGATATTTTCAGAAAATGTGTCAAAACCAAAAAAGTTCATGTTGTTGAAAACAGCTCTCGAAATAAGGATTGTACAGAGTCTACTCAGTCAACGGGTTTTGCTGATAAAATAGACTCCCAGTCAAGCATGGAGCCATGGATTGTACCATTGTCGTTCATCTTAAGTTGAACACTGGTTCAGATGTGAATATTTTGCCCAAATCTGTATTTAACTAATTACATTTCATGGTAGTGAAATACCAGCTATTGGACAATGTGTACCAGCTATTGAACACTAGGGACTGATAAGAGGGACTTATTATTATCTTTATTATCAGCACAGGGGATGTTCAGCCAATATCAGACAGGAAAACGAGAGACAGTATGATTAAACTAATTAAACGAGTGTTTGCTGTCAATGCCAAACCATGAAACTAATGTGTTTTCAGAATTTCCAGAGTTGTTTCAGGAAGTTGGATGATTGAAAGCTAAAGTCAACACAAAGCTGAGAGAAAGCTGCACCCCTGTGGTAGAAGCATGTCGTAAAATCCCAATAGCCCCAGGTGAAAGGGGTACATGAACAAACAGAGCAAATAAATGTAATTACAAAAATAAGTGAACCTACAGGATGGGTGAGTTCAACGGTTGTAGTTAACAAGCCTAATGGAAAGTTACGCACATCCTTGGACCCTACAAAATTTGAACAAAGTCATCTTGAGAGAGGACTAAAATTAACCCACCAGAGATGAAGTAATGTCCAAGTTTGCCGATGCTCGTTACTTCACACAACTGAATGCTTCTAGAGGATTCTGGCAGATACCTCTTGATGAGGAAAGGTCTAGGCTATGTACGTTCAATACACCATTTGGACGATATCCCTATTTGAGATTACCATTTAGTATCTCCACCGCCCCGGAAATTTATCATCGACAGATACACTCGATTTTTGCTGATGGAGTCGATACATGCATAGATGATGCCATTATTTGTACAAATGAGAAAGAGCCACAAGATAACCACGTAAGACAGGTGTTGAAAATTGCCAGAGACAATAACCTGAAACTCAGTCCAACCAAATGTCTATACTGTGTGAGGTGATACAATCTCAAACAATGGACTCAGACGTGACCCTAAGAAAAGCCATCAATGCCTTTGCCAGATCTGAATGTAAGAAGAATATACAGCGTTTTATAGGCATAATAAATTATCATGGTGGTTACATTCCAGACTTGTCAGCAAGAACTGCACCACTGCGTAAGCTCCTGAACAAAACCATACAGTGGGACTGGACAGATGAACAGGAGATGACCCGGAAGGTCTTAAAGAAGCCATTTCCCGTGAGCCTCTGTTACAATTTTATGACCAGACGAAACCAGTCAAAGTATCAGTTAGTGCAAGTAAGAATGGAATTGGTGATGTACTCTTACAAAGACATGACGACAACTTGTGGTTGCCAATTGCCTATGCATCCGGGCTGTGACACAAGCTGAGTGTAGACATGCACAAATTGAAAAAGAAACTCTTGCCATTACTTATGCATGTGAACATTTTCCTCAGTACATTTCAGTCTTAGTACATGGCCAGGCTGTTGAAATTGAAACAAATCACAAGCCCTTAGAAGCCATATTCAAAAAGGGACTGACTGAGTACCCTCAAAAACTACAACGATTCCGACTGCGATTGCGAAAGTATGATGCCCGGCATCATTGAAAACTGATGACCGCTTCTCTCTTGTGTGTTACCGGCTTTATTTCTTATTTGTATAATTTCTTACATACCTTGTCTTTGGGAGTCTAGTGTAACGTTTAGGAAATGGATCTTGCGATTATCGACTTGAAACGCCTTTTACGGACTAGGAATGGTATATGAAAGTCGGACATGACGCTTATATTTATCTATGTATTGTACACCTGGAAAGCTGATGTTTACAACAGATGCTTTATCTGGAGCTTACAACAAACAGAAAGTACAGCAGTGCAGAGGCTGATGCACAAGCATATGCTGATGGCAGACTGTCAAATGTACAGGTGTCTGAGGAACGACTAGATGACATCAGAACTCAAACAGCTAATGATACTGTGATGTCACTCTTGTCAGAGTGATTCTTGATGGATGCCCTAACGAAAAAATCTCGTCCAACTGAGATCTCTCAATTTTGTAATTACAAGGATGAACTGACCACCACTGACGGGTTCGTGTTTAAAGACACTAGAATTGTGATCCCAGTTGATCAAAGTGCGTGACCTTATGCTGACAAAAATCCACAAAGGTCACCTTGCCGAAGAAAAGTGTAAACGTAGAGCCCATGAAGTGTTACACTGTAGTGAAAAATGTAGTGAAATACTATGAACTATGTATTACATAGAGAACAAAGCAGCAGAGTGAACCATTGTTGCCACACCCAGTAACTGTACAGCCTTGGGAAAACGTTGCCTTCGATTTGTGCTATGTTGAACACAAAACCTCCATAATTGCTGTTGATTTTCAACTCAGTGGATCCTGAAGTAAACCAGTGATCCAGGCATTAAAATCTGTATTTGCCAGACATGGTATACCAGATAAAGTTGTTAGTGACAATGGACCATGCTACAACATTTGTGAATTCAAACAGTTCTCTAGAGAGTGGAAATCTACCAATGCGACATCCAGCCCATTGTACCCCCAGTCTAATGGACTAGTAGAAAAAGCGGTGTAGATTGTGAAGAGGGTACTAAAGAAATCCTGTGACAGTGGTGATGATCCATATCTTGGACTGTACCGTAGTTCACTTTTTGAGAACTGAAGTTCTCCAGCACAGTTGTTAATGAATCGTCAACATTCGCTCAAATCTGCCCATAAAAAGATTTGTTTAGAAACGCTGGAAAATCTGAAAATCTGTTGAAAATTGAAACAGAGGAGGAAACAGAAGCAGTATCATGACACAGGTGGCCGATCTCTACTGCCATTGAGCCCTGGGTCAAATATGCGTATCAGGGAACAGAAATCCTGGGTACAGAAAGGAACTGTTATTCGTCAGATAGCCCCTCGTCCCTTTCTTGTGCGAACAAGGAATGGTTTAGTGTTTAAAGGAATAGCCGTGATTTGCAATATGTTAATCAGACATCAAGCCCTGATCTCTACTCACAGTAAGCTGAGAACCACCCATTTAAACATCTGCAATATCAGAAACCTAATGCGACAGATATCAGACAGCAGACTGATTCCTCATTTCAACCTACATGCTATTCCTCCGATCAGAAGCAACTGACAACTGAACTCGAACTGACCAGTACCACTGACATTCCTACAGTCAGTCCAGCTAGACCAAGGAGAGACATTAAGCAACCAGTGAGGCTCTTGGACTGAGAAGTGCTCATAGACTGTTATTTGCAGAAGTTGGAGATGTAATGATAGATTTCCATGTTTCGCATGTTGACGCGATGCATGCTTTTATAACAACTCTACATGTATACGTGCCTGTCCGCCACAACACACTGTGTGGTCTCGCCATTATTGTAATGGCGTTACAAGTAGTCGTTAGATGGCTACAAATAAAAATCTTTAACACGGATAATGGACATTCTTTAATCTTTACAAGTGTGAAGCAGGACCGCGTAAATTGATTGACACGTCTGCTATAAAATTACAATTTGTCAGCTTCTGTTGAAAATTCGTTCTGTCTGTATTTTTACGTCACCAGAATCCAAATGCCGGACTGTGACGTGTGCCCTTTGCCAACCAAAATCGAAAGGAAGGGAATAAAGATATAGTATAGGACAACTAGGCTAGCCTCGTAACAGTAGAAAAAAAGGCGAGCTGTAAAATGGTTTGAAGTTAAAACCTCACACTTTAATTGCCTTACCTTCGAGATGGGTTTCGCCGTTTTCTCGATGTATTCTCTCTCCTGACCGGAAATGTTTGGATGTTCCCCTGGAGACTCGCTGATGACAAGCATCCAGATGACAGCCAAGCCACATCCAAACACGCCTGTTTTAGTGAATAATAATATTTAGTCGTTGCTGGTTGCACTTTTATAGGTTTTTCCAAGGATATATAATCAAAGAATCAAGTATGGACTGTCATATAATGGGGGGGGGGGGGGGGTCAAAAACTATTTGGTACATTTTTTTGCAAAGACAACGATATGAATGTCCCAAATTACGTGAGCCAATAATCGTCATTTGTATATCTGTTGGGTTTTAATAGTTTCAAATTGCAACTCTTTTATCGCTAAAGGTAAAAACGTCCCACTCTATCATGTGACTTGCCAAAACTGTCATAGAGCTCTTTCTAATCATATTTTCCACAGCATCCGAAGAGTTGTGAAGGAAAGAGATGCCACTTGCAACTCCGCAATATGGTGAGACAAATGATCGGTAAATTAATGTCAGCAAAAGTTGCCTAACAAATGCAGTCAGCTGTTCATAGCGTTCACAGAACCCATAGCGTTCACAGATCATTTTGCACCCCCCCCCCCCCTCAAAATATTCAGTTGCCCATAGCGTATACAGACCACATGGGGAAAATGTAGTGTCCATACCTTACACAGAACATATGACAAAGAAATTGCCGTTACCCATACCGAAAGCAGAACACGACAAAGAAAACACATTTACCCATGGTGTAGAAGACAGAAGGCCATCCTCCGAGGAAGTGGGTATCTGAGAGTAGACCAGCCACGGCCTGAGACACCACGGAACCAAGCTGTGTTCCTGGAAGTCGTCAGAGACGGTGACAAGAATAGACAATCCCCTGATGGAAGCCAAACTCATGACAAATGTAGGCTTAAACAAGATGAATCATGAAACTGGTCTTCATAAATATAACCAACTACAGCACAGACACTAAAACCTGATCAGCATGACTCTTTCAGACAAAAATCCTTCCGGCAAACAGCTTACTCACTCTCGAAATAAACATTTCAGATTTTTCACGCAAATAAATGAGTTTTTCGGCACACTATATAGATTGCGGCAATCTTGCAGCAATCTGTAACAAATGAACAATGTTCTGGCTAACGTTGTGCCACAACTTCGCCGCAAACAATTCTGGCATGCTTCAGGCACAAAGCGTGCCGCAACTTCGTCACAACTTTCTCGACACACAATTCTTATTCCGACACACCCTCTGCACACCAACTTCAATGTACCGCTAACAATGGTTAGGGGCACGCTCCTAATCCTGTTTCAGATACACTATTAAGCTGCGTCACGTTTAACACGACTTTGCAGCTCATGCTGGCTTCCTCTCTGGCCGTACTTGGCAAGTTCTCTCAGCAACGTGTGAATGATCATGGGTTTTCGCCGGGCCGCCGTACTGCTGGCCGCCGTCGTATACGTGAAATATTGTTGACTAAGTCGCAAAACACCAATCAAAAAAATAAATAAATGATTGGGCAGCTTCAATAGTCTTACATAAAGTTTACTGGCTTCACCAAAATGGCGTACACATTAAGCTTGTTCTGCGAGTATACTCAGTGTGCTATATGTGGGAAGTGTCGCCAATTATGTGCCAAACGCCTGTGGTTTAAAGACGGGCACATTTTTAAAACGGTGATATGCACCGATGGAATTATAAATAAATCATGGATAGAAATAATAAAAGTAAATATAGATGATAAAAAGTAAATATGAAAATAAAAGTAAATACAAATATTAAAAAATATACGTAATAAACTGAAAATAAATTAACATAGATAAATATAAACAAACATAAATAAATATTATAAAACAAATAAAAATTGTATAGATATTAAGTATAAATATGAAAAAATAAAATTAATAAACTGTTAAGAAGACGACTATGACGTTAACTGAGCGACCTCACCGGCAAATACAATGGCCGACAACCTGCTCTTCTCAGAACACGGGGACCACTTCGCCAGGACCACGTGAATGCCCGGGTATGCCACGCCCTATAGGGAAAATGTCATAAACATTAATTCGCTAGCTTATATTCTGGAAGATGTCAACATGCATAAAATGAAATGTTAGATACTACTTGTTTGTCCTATGGTTTCTTGGCGAAAGCTCGGAATACACGGGAGCTCAAGACGCAATTCTACAAAGCGCGACCGTTGTATTTTGTCATAAGCGCTTGTGTATGCGAAATAACGACGCGGCTCAACCGGTGATGTATTCTAGTCTTTACATATACTGTATACCGGTTCAATTCAAAGCCGTAAGTCCATCAACGACCAACTGCAACAACTAGTTGAATCGTGTCTTAAGCTCTCATGTATGCTGGGATATGGACTTCAAATCATACTGTTAGTGACTTCCTATTGAATAAGGAAAGAGAATTTTTAGTCCAAGTTAAAGGAGAGAGAGAGGGCGGGGGTCGGGTGGGGCGGTGTGGGGGTGGGGGATATTGGATTTAAATGCGTCGTCATGAATAAAAACTCTACTTTTTGGAGATGTGGACAGTTAAAGCCAGTCATAGAAAAGGTCTCAGACCGCAGACATGTATACATGAGATCACAGACACACATACCACAACCTCCCCCAGAAAAGCCACCAACACGACCAGACCTTAGACATATAGGCGAGAGATCACAGACACACTTACCACAACCTCCCCCAGAAAAGCCACCAGCACGACCAAACCGTAGACATGTAGGCGAGAGATCACAGACACACATACCACAACCTCCCCCAGAAAAGCCACCAGCACGACCAAACCGTAGACATGTAGGCGAGAAATCACAGGCCCACTTACCGCAGCCAGTCCCAGAAAAGCCACCAGCACGACCAGACCGTACACATGCTGATATGAGATCACAGACACACTTACCGCAGCCAGCCCCAGAGAGGCTCTCAGCACGACCAAACTGTAGACATACAGACATGAGATCACAGGCCCACTTACCACAGCCAGTCCAAGAAAAGTTCTCAGCACGACGAGACCGTAGACACACAGACATGAAATCACAGACACACTTACCGCAGCCAGCCCCAGAGAAACCCTCAGCACGACCAATCCGTAGACATGTAGGCGAAAGATTACAGGCCCACTTACCGCAGCCAGTCCGAGAAGAGCCCTCAACACGACGAGGCCGTAGACATGTAGGCGAGAGATCTCAGGCGTTAGCAGCGTCAGGACAGACATGGCAGAAAGACCTAGGCCAAATGCTCTCTTTCCTCCGATTCTTTGTGCAAGGATACCCCGGGGAATTGGGAGATGAGATAGCCGTAATAGTAACCTCCTAAAACCAAACCTTGGTCCTCTGCGTCCCAAGTAACTCTCCTACCTGTGAATGATACCGACAGTTTTTATTCATTGGTGAAGTAAGGAGGTGCGTTAATTACTTGACCAAGTTGGGTGGTTTTACTCCGAGAACACTGGTTTTCTCCATATAATATACCGCCTCCATATAAGCGAGCGTGTCTCGCGCACCGCGCTAATAAAAAAATCAAATATATGCAACGTGATAATAAAGTATGTACTTTTTATAGTTTATATCTTTTAACTGTTAAGTTATTTGTTTTTATCAGATTTGGGTTGACTGTTATTCTGGAGAATATTGCATTGATAATAGCGAGTTAGGGTGGAGCTAATCAAGCAGGACTTGCAGAGAACCCTTGCCCTACCAAACCTTTGCTGCCATAATACGCTGCTAATTGTGTACCAGGACTTCAGTATATGAGAAGAAATTTCTGTGAGTGAGCATGGTTTTAGCCAGGCTTGCCATTGGTCTCATTTCCAATTTTATCCTATTTTCCCTATCTTCCCATGTTAGTTTTGTCAGAATGGGGTGTGCCAAAGATACTCAGACATCCCTCCACCCTGGCAAAACCTATTCGTGAATGCATAATCAATAATTCCATAAAAAGAGAGGTAGTGTTATTCATTGTGAATAACCTTAGGGATCAGAAAAATCCTTTTTGACGTTTCACAATAAAAGTATACACATCCTAAATATGATGGGTTAATCTCCGACCTTAGATACACGGTTGTTTCTTCAGTCCTTAACTAAAACACAAACCGGAATGACCTCGTGGAACTTGCCCGCTTTATGGAGTCATATGGAGTACTGGACAGGTAGACGTATCTAATGGATGGGTCCAACATACCCGATGTCTCACCACTTCTCTTGACAACGTTACTTTTCATTCCATTGCCGGTGGAAGCAATTATGACGTAATAACGTCACAGAAAGACTGAACATTTGCAACCAATATGTGGAACATCCGAATGCAACAATACTGCTTATGACTGGTCAATTCCGTGTTCTTGATTGACAATTCGGAAGATCTGTTCTGCTTAACCCGAAGCTAAGGCCTGTATAGCATTCCTATTTATTACATCAACAATCTGCTTTCATGAACAGTTGCAATCAAAGCGCTATCTAGATACTCACATTTGTATTCGATATGAAAATTATTCACTGACTAAGAGTTTGTGAAATATGAATTAAGTGCCATGTCTTAATTATCGACTGTCTACCACACCTCAGTGAAATCGAAAGACAGCTTCTCTCTTACATGTTTTGTTTACGTTTTATGTATTATTTTATACATATGTCATAATTTTGTTTGTCTCGCAATTATCGATTTGGAACGCACTTTTATCGGACTTCATGTCGGATTTGACACTTGCATTACATAAGGTGGGGATAAATCCCAATCTTAGGCAGAGATTTTTCGAGATTTTTGAAAATATCTATTTTCTGTGAATGAATGATTATGGCTTAACGCCATATCGGCAATATTTCAGCGATATCGTGGCGAGCTATTTTCTGTGAGATCATCATCTCAGATGAAGTACAATAGCGAAAATACTCGCCATTTTTAGTACATCTTTAAACATGAAAAAAAATTGGAAGATAGAGTATCAAAAACACAGCCTAGAAAATATATTTTTACGTGCAATTTCCTAGTAAGAAAAAAATGAAAACAAATAATTTAATATACATGTACTTAATTCTTACCTTTTTTAACTTATGTACAGGTGCACCTAAAACTGGTGATTCCCTACATGGTAACTATGATCCATTAAGTAAGAAACTTTTCACAAACCTTTTCATCTTTGGAGGATATGTTTCTGAAATTCAAGCAACTCTCATTGTCTGAAACGTTTTGGGGTGGAGTGGTAACCATGGCAACAATAGCAAACGCTAAGATTCAGTCGAAGTGCGAAGTAGGTCAGGACTCCCATGAAACAGAGGAAGACCAACACAAAACGCCTGGGGATTGCTATAAATAGAAAGAGGCAAAACAACGAAAGATCTGGGGATTTTGTAAACAGAAATAGACAAAAACAAAACACCTGGGGATTTCTGTAAATAGAAAGAGGTAAAAACGAAAGATCTGGGGATTTTGTAAACAGAAATGGACAAAAACAAAACACCTGGGGATTTCTGTAAATAGAAAGAGGTAAAAACGAAAGATCTGGGGATTTCTTTTTTTTTTTTTTTTTTTTTTTGATTGGTGTTTTACGCCGTACTCAAGAATATTTCACTTATACGACGGCGGTCAGCATTATGGTGGGTGGAAACCGGGCACAGCCCGGGGGAAACCCACGACCATCCGCAGGTTGCTGGCAGACCTTCCCACTTACGGCCGGAGAGGAAGCCATCATGAGCTGGACTTGAACTCACAGCGACCGCATTGGTGAGAGGCTCCTGGGTCATTACGCTGCGCTAGCGCGCTAACCGACTGAGCCACGGAGGCCCCCTGGGGATTTCTGTACACAGGAATAGACAAAAACAAAACGCTCGCGAAATGCTGTAAACAGAAAGAGACAAAAATGAAACCCAAGCGGGCGTCTATAAACATAAATGAACCAAAACAAGACCTCGGGACTACCTGTGAGCAAAAGAGTCCAAAACAACGGAATATTTCTGTACACCGAAAGAGATAAAAAAACCAACACATCTGGGAGTTTCCGTAAACAGAGATTGACCAAAACGAAACTCGAATTTACTTCTTTAACAGAGATATTCGAAAACAAATCACCTAATAATTCCTTTAGCAGAGATAAACACCAAATTTGTACAGGATGAAAAGAGCAAGGTGTTAACAGCAAATTAAAGGAAACACAATGGTAAAGTTAAATAATTAATTTAAGACGCTGTCATTTTCAACCATGTTATATACTGATATTAACTCATATCACTTTTTTCTTAAACCTTAGCCAAACTCAGTAGCCAATACAGTTGTGAAAAGCCAAATCATAACAACAACAGATTTAGTTCATATTTAGTATACTGTTTCGCAAATTAATTTTAGACTAAGTATAAAATTGAAGACTTGGCCTTAAGTTAAATCTAATATTAATTCTTAAACAGTTTTGAGCAGCGGAACCAGAACCTTAGAAAGAGGTTCAGACCACATGTGGACTTTCATCTCAACATACGGTGTCACTACCGTGTGCCGCCCATGAGTTTCCTTTCTGATATGTGGGTGGGTGGGCGGTGGAGGGGTGGAGGAGGAGAGATTAGAAGGCTATAGGAACAAAAAGAAAAACAACATACTTTTCTTGCCGTCCGTAATGTCCTCCCTTGTCTTTGACTCCCTCTCCATGTTTTGTGTGCCGCGTTCGCAACTTCCGGTTAACAACAAGAATGGGATTGCTGAACGCGAATACTGTTTCTCATCTGTTCACACTGGAGGAGTCTTTAGAAATTTATAAATTAAAAACTTTCAGCAAAATAGAAGATATATATATATATTTATCTCATTGGTGTTTTACATTGTACTCAGGAATATTTCACTTACACGACGCCGGAAAGCATTCTAGTGGGAGGAAACCGGACAAAGCCTGGAGGAAACCCACGACCATTTGGAAATTATACAATTGTTAAGAAATAGACTATGTAAGATGTCTTGACAATAAAAACGTCGTGATAATAAGTCGAAATTACAATAGGAGGAAGATCAACTTGTGACATATACTTCATTGTTAAGCATTTTTTATAGTTATTTATATTACACTGTATAACCAATAAACGGCATCTCCATATATATGGTATTAAATTTTTGTTGGCATGGTTCGGAATGGGTATATAACACCCTAAAGAAATATTTATTCATTTATTTGATTATTGTTTTACGCCATACTCAATTAAGAGTACTTCACTTATACGACGGTGACTAGCATTATGGTAGGAGGAAAACCCTACAGAGCCCAAAGGAAACCCACGATCAGTCGCGGGTGGCTGGTAGATCTTTCCACGTACAATTGGAGAAAAAGCCAGCATTGGCTGGACTTGAACTCAAAGCGACCGTATTTATGGTGCTGACAATCACCTCGGCCACAAACCCCCATTATTAAACCATGAAATAAACGGACGAATTCATCTTATTGGAGTTATACGTGGTACCCTGAAGGTCTATTTTCTCTCTTACTGGTTTCCCCATTTGTGTACTCTGCGTGTGTTTTTCTATGCGTAGTACTTGTAGCTGTGTATTTTTAAAACTATGTACTCCTTGTCTGCATGTATGTGTGCCGCATGTTTATTTTTTATTGTTCTGCTTTTTTATGCTCCTATATATGACATACCGGTATACTTACAAGAGTAGATGACCCCTCTCTCATGCACTGCTAATGAGGCCTTGATGACAGTAAGCGGTCATCGAGGCTCGTTTCACCGTGTGTGCGGTCTTACGCTCGTTGAATCTATGCGTCTAAATAGACATTCGTACACCAGCCGTCAACCAAGGTGGAAGTTCAGGGTCAATAATCGCGAGGTCAGTTCCCAAAAACGACGTTTACCACAACCTACCAAAGAACTAAGAAAGTATAGTAAGTACGTAAATAGGACGGAATCATGCAGCGAGAAGCAGTCAACAGTTTCAATGCAGTTGGAAAGACGCAAGGTATGTTCTTGGCGACTGAGTGAAATCAGTATTCAAATCGTGTACTATACCAAAATATCAGTTGTCGAAAACAAAATACGTATCTCAGTTGCACTTTGTCTACAAGTGCTCATATATCCAACGTGGCGATCAGATTCAACACGAAGAATATACAGTCCCTCTTCCGGGTTAAGCGGACTTGGACACAATCATGAACCAGGGTGCCAGAGATTCTGGACATTCTACTTACTCAAAGAGTTCTGTCTACTTTACTTACTCAAGAGTTCTGTCTACTTTACTTACTTAAGAGTTCTGTCTACTTTACTTACTCAAGAGTTCTGTCTACTTTATTTACTCAAGAGTTCTGTCTACTTTACTTCCTCAAGAGTTCTGTCTACTTTACTTCCTCAAGAGTTCTGTGTACTTTACTTACTCAAGAGTTCTGTCTACTCTACTTACTCAAGAGTTCTGTCTACTCTACTTCCTCAAGAGTTCTGTCTACTTTACTTACTCAAGAGTTCTGTCTACTTTACTTACTCAAGAGTTCTGTCTACTTTACTTCCTCAAGAGTTCTGTCTATTTTACTACTCAAGAGTTCTGTCTACTTTACTTACTCAAGAGTTCTGTCTACTTTACTTACTCAAGAGTTCTGTCTACTTTACTTACTCAAGAGTTCTGTCTACTTTACTTACTCAAGAGTTCTGTCTACTTTACTTACTCAAGAGTTCTGTCTACTTTATTTACTCAAGAGTTCTGTCTACTTTACTTACTCAAGAGCTCTGTCTATTTTACTTCCTCAAGAGTTCTGTCTACTTTACTTACTCAAGAGTTCTGTGTACTTTACTTACTCAAGAGTTCTGTCTACTTTACTTACTCAAGAGCTCTGTCTATTTTACTTCCTCAAGAGTTCTGTCTACTTTACTTACTCAAGAGTTCTGTCTACTTTACTTACTCAAGAGTTCTGTGTACTTTATTTACTCAAGAGTTCTGTCTACTTTACTTCCTCAAGAGTTCTGTCTACTTTACTTACTCAAGAGTTCTGTCTACTTTACTTCCTCAAGAGTTCTGTCTATTTTACTTACTCAAGAGTTCTGTCTACTTTACTTACTCAAGAGTTCTGTGTACTTTATTTACTCAAGAGTTCTGTCTACTTTACTTACTCAAGAGTTCTGTCTATTTTACTTACTCAAGAGTTCTGTCTACTTTATTTACTCAAGAGTTCTGTCTACTCTACTTCCTCAAGAGTTCTGTCTACTTTACTTACTCAAGAGTTCTGTCTACTTTACTTACTCAAGAGTTCTGTGTACTTTACTTACTCAAGAGTTCTGTCTACTTTACTTACTCAAGAGCTCTGTCTATTTTACTTCCTCAAGAGTTCTGTGTACTTTACTTACTCAAGAGTTCTGTCTACTTTATTTACTCAAGAGTTCTGTGTACTTTATTTACTCAAGAGTTCTGTCTACTTTATTTCCTCAAGAGTTCTGTCTACTTTACTTACTCAAGAGTTCTGTCTACTTTACTTACTCAAGAGTTCTGTCTACTTTATTTACTCAAGAGTTCTGTCTACTTTACTTCCTCAAGAGTTCTGTCTACTTTACTTACTCAAGAGTTATGCTCATTGTAAAAACTTAAGACATTTAGACTGACGACGTTTAATGCAATAACCTTGACACACACGTTTTGGCAGTAAGAACTTGTGACTTAGACTGAAGTTTTTACAAAACACACATGATCTAACAAATGCTACATGCGAGATAGTTTCGATGAGGCATCGATTTGCATAAAATTCCAACGGGGAATCCATTTATAGTGATATATAGAAAAGAAATTATTTCAGTCAGGCACGTATTGTTTTGAGAATAAATTTTACCAGATTGCAAAGCCAGAAATAAGTTTTTACCAAAGGGTTTTGTTTATTTATTTCCCAATCTCAGATAGGGTTTCCTTTGTATTCGATCAAAAAAATAAATAATAATTTAAAAAAGTTCATATTTTATTTGAAGTAATGGATGAAAAAAATTGAAGACGCTTCCCCAAAATGCTTATTATAGCGCATGCATTAGAATACATTAGATTTAATACCGTCCCGTTGATTACTTACACAACGCGGAAAGAAACATCTAAACTGCTTTCATAAAATGAATTAAATAATTAATTTAATAATTAAGTCACCGTTTAATATGTAGGAAACATTGTCAGGAAATAATCGGACATATAATTTATAAATATTACATGCAATCTGACCAATATAATAGAATATATTAGATAATAATAATAATAATAATAATAATAATAATAATAATAATAATAATAATAATAAGAAGAAGAAGAAGAAGAAGAAGAAGAAGTATAATAATAAGTATACTAAATTTAGTACAACGATTGTTGCAGATGGAATATCAAAAAATACATAGAAACCTACCGCGTTCAACAATTCACAAAGAAGACTTTGTCACGCCGATACGCTTCCAGTACTAAGACAATCTGTCTGTGTCAGCCGTTCATACATGTACATGGTTTGTTTAATTAGTTTAGGAAAAAATCTTTTCTTGACGTAGGCTTGGTTTAATGACCGTGTCCACGAAGATATGGCCGAGATGGCTTCGGTGACAAGTGCTTTGGAGAAAACTGGGACAGGAATGTATTACTGCAAATATTTGCTTTGTCATCATGAACGTCATGATTGTTTTTATAAAATGCAGGTTTCACTGGAATTACTCAATCCTCCATGTCGTTTTGGGGCCTCTGTGGCAGAGTGGTTAGTGTACTGGCGCAGCACAGTACCCAAGAGCCTCTCATCAATGCTGTCAGGTTACGTGAGAAGGTCTGCCCGAAACCTGCAGCTCTACTCACTTTCCTCACCAACATTTAAATGAAACATTCTTGAGTACGGCGTAAACACCAATCAAAAAATAAATAAATACATAAATAAATAAATAAATCATTTGTTGCGTCACCACTTTACAGCAAACTTTATTTAAAACTTGTCCACAAGACTACTGTCTTCAAAACATGTTGACTTTAAGGATATTTTGGATAACTTTAAGGAAATGTCATCATGAAGCACATGTCCACCTTAAGGAAATGTCATTATGAAGCACATGTCCACCTTAAGCAAATCTCGGTATGAAGCACATGTCCACCTTAAGCAAATCTCGGTATGAAGCACATGTCCACCTTAAGCAAATCTCGGTATGAAGCACATATTAACTTTAAGGAAATGTCATTATGAAGCACATGTCCACCTTAAGCAAATCTCGGTATGAAGCACATGTCCACCTTAAGCAAATCTCGGTATGAAGCACATATTAACTTTAAGGAAATGTCATTATGAAGCACATGTCCACCTTAAGCAAATCTCGGTATGAAGCACATGTCCACCTTAAGCAAATCTCGGTATGAAGCACATGTCCACCTTAAGCAAATCTCGGTATGAAGCACATGTCCTCCTTAAGCAAATCTCGGTATGAAGCACATGTCCACCTTAAGCAAATCTCGGTATGAAGCACATATTAACTTTAAGGAAATCTCATTATGAAGCACATGTCCACCTTAAGCAAATCTCGGTATGAAGCACATGTCCACCTTAAGCAAATCTCGGTATGAAGCACATGTCCACCTTAAGCAAATCTCGGTATGAAGCACATGTCCTCCTTAAGCAAATCTCGGTATGAAGCACATGTCTACCTTAAGCAAATCTCGGTATGAAGCACATATTAACTTTAAGGAAATGTCATTATGAAGCACATGTCCACCTTAAGCAAATCTCGGAATGAAGCACATGTCCTCCTTAAGCAAATCTCGGTATGAAGCACATGTCCTCCTTAAGCAAATCTCGGTATGAAGCACATGTCCACCTTAAGCAAATCTCGGTATGAAGCACATTTTAACTTTAAGGAAATCTCATTATGAAGCACATGTCCACCTTAAGCAAATCTCGGTATGAAGCACATGTCCTCCTTAAGCAAATCTCGGTATGAAGCACATATTAACTTTAAGGAAATCTCGGTATGAAGCACATGTCCACCTTAAGCAAATCTCGGTATGAAGCACATGTCCTCCTTAAGCAAATCTCGGTATGAAGCACATATTAACTTTAAGGAAATCTCATTATGAAGCACATGTCCACCTTAAGCAAATCTCGGTATGAAGCACATATTAACTTTAAGGAAATGTCATTATGAAGCACATGTCCACCTTAAGCAAATCTTGGTATGAAACACATGTCCACCTTAAGCAAATCTCGGTATGAAGCACATATTAATTTTAAGGAAATCTCATTATGAAGCACATGTCCACCTTAAGCAAATCTCGGTATGAAGCACATGTCCTCCTTAAGCAAATCTCGGTATGAAGCACATGTCCACCTTAAGCAAATCTCGGTATGAAGCACATGTCCATCTTAAGCAAATCTCGGTATGAAGCACATGTCCACCTTAAGCAAATCTCGGTATGAAGCACATGTCCACCTTAAGCAAATCTCGGTATGAAGCACATATTAACTTTAAGGAAATCTCATTATGAAGCACATGTCCACCTTAAGCAAATCTCGGTATGAAACACATGTCCACCTTAAGCAAATCTCGGTATGAAGCACATATTAACTTTAAGGAAATGTCATTATGAAGCACATGTCCACCTTAAGCAAATCTCATTATGAAGCACATGTCCACCTTAAGCAAATCTCGGTATGAAGCACATGTCCTCCTTAAGCAAATTTCGGTATGAAGCACATGTCCACCTTAAGCAAATCTCGGTATGAAGCACATATTAACTTTAAGGAAATCTCATTATGAAGCACATGTCCACCTTAAGCAAATCTCGGTATGAAGCACATGTCCACCTTAAGCAAATCTCGGTATGAAGCACATGTCCACCTTAAGCAAATCTCGGTATGAAGCACATGTCCTCCTTAAGCAAATCTCGGTATGAAGCACATGTCTACCTTAAGCAAATCTCGGTATGAAGCACATATTAACTTTAAGGAAATGTCATTATGAAGCACATGTCCACCTTAAGCAAATCTCGGAATGAAGCACATGTCCTCCTTAAGCAAATCTCGGTATGAAGCACATGTCCTCCTTAAGCAAATCTCGGTATGAAGCACATGTCCACCTTAAGCAAATCTCGGTATGAAGCACATTTTAACTTTAAGGAAATCTCATTATGAAGCACATGTCCACCTTAAGCAAATCTCGGTATGAAGCACATGTCCTCCTTAAGCAAATCTCGGTATGAAGCACATATTAACTTTAAGGAAATCTCGGTATGAAGCACATGTCCACCTTAAGCAAATCTCGGTATGAAGCACATGTCCTCCTTAAGCAAATCTCGGTATGAAGCACATATTAACTTTAAGGAAATCTCATTATGAAGCACATGTCCACCTTAAGCAAATCTCGGTATGAAGCACATATTAACTTTAAGGAAATCTCATTATGAAGCACATGTCCACCTTAAGCAAATCTTGGTATGAAACACATGTCCACCTTAAGCAAATCTCGGTATGAAGCACATATTAATTTTAAGGAAATCTCATTATGAAGCACATGTCCACCTTAAGCAAATCTCGGTATGAAGCACATGTCCTCCTTAAGCAAATCTCGGTATGAAGCACATGTCCACCTTAAGCAAATCTCGGTATGAAGCACATGTCCATCTTAAGCAAATCTCGGTATGAAGCACATGTCCTCCTTAAGCAAATCTCGGTATGAAGCACATGTCCACCTTAAGCAAATCTCGGTATGAAGCACATATTAACTTTAAGGAAATCTCATTATGAAGCACATGTCCACCTTAAGCAAATCTCGGTATGAAACTCATGTCCACCTTAAGCAAATCTCGGTATGAAGCACATATTAACTTTAAGGAAATGTCATTATGAAGCACATGTCCACCTTAAGCAAATCTCATTATGAAGCACATGTCCACCTTAAGCAAATTTCAGGAGGAAACACGTCCACTTTAAACAAAACTCTTGAATGAAGCGAATATCCAGGTAACGAATGTATGAGCCAAATATCCAGATAAAGCCCATTACAGAGACCAGGTAGATAAATAAAGAAAATCGGATGTCGGCAGGAAAAAAATCGTCACCTAAATACATGCCAAACCTGTTGACGTAAAGGTTTTGGCAAACGCACAACTTCGATTTTGTCCATGACGTTCGTCGGCGATTACCACAGACACGGTTGGATCAAGTGATTTCAGGCTTTAGCATTTAAATGTAATCCATATAAAAGTCTCAAATACACTGATCAAATGGAGAAAATTTGAACCGCTGATTCTATGCTGTGGTAGCGCAATTTGAGCTTCGAGCGTCCAAGAATGTTCAAATATTTTTGTTTTGTAAGGAAGATTAAATTTTTAGACCTAAGCCCAAAAAACGGCTGTGAAAAGGACAAAGATGTACAGTTCCTAGTAAAGCTAGTAAATTTTGTATTAAATAATACATCGCAGGTTCCGTTGATTAGGTCCAAATCCACCAACGTATTATAATTTTTTTCTAAAAGATATAAATTATAGTAAATATACTGAAATGTATTGCCCAATGAACACAAAGGGAATCTCTGTCTAGTAAAGCTGGTAAATTTTGTATTGAATAATACATCGGAGGTTCCGTTGATTAGGTCCAAATCGACCAATGTATAAAACATTTTTTAAAAAGATATAAATTACAGTAAATATACTGAAATGTATTGCCCAATGAACACCAAGGGGATCTCTATCTGTTACCTAATAAAGCTACGTCAATAATCTATGGTTGCCCAGAAGGCAAGAACCTTACATTCTGAGAAGTAGTTGCTATCCACATTCTAAGCCTGTTCATTACTCTTCGTAATATTAAAAATAAAATCATTTGCGGTTAACAACCTTATGGTAAGCTTAATTGAAGATATATGTCTTGTATCCGGACGAACATGATCTTTTACGCCCATGCCCATGCTTAAAGGCAAAGAAAACACCAAATTAAAGTATTTATCAAATGAAAGACCATTAAAACACTGTCCAGGAAAATAGATTGATTTATTTTTTACCATTTTTCTAACCGACAAAAATGCATTTAAAACACAGAAATCTATGGTGGTCCGCTGGGACCAAGAGGGTATCAGTGACGTCACAGCAATATTCTCGGTTTATAATTGTTCGTTTCAAGGTCCATTTGTTGCATGCATTCATAGACCTAAATAAAGATGCATTTTGAATGATGAAATACGGCAGACTATGTGTGTCCAGTGGTAAAGAGCTGAAGTGACATCACTGGTCCCAAAATGACTAGAAAAGGCCAC
This sequence comes from Liolophura sinensis, assembly GCF_032854445.1. NCBI lineage: Eukaryota > Metazoa > Mollusca > Polyplacophora > Chitonida > Chitonidae > Liolophura > Liolophura sinensis. The sequence continues at coordinate 11,945,085 of NC_088297.1, read as the reverse complement.
AGCAGAATCCAAACTTTTTAAATCCATTTCACAAGGTCGAAAAATATTCTAAAAAAAATCAAACTATTTTCCCAGGCAATATTTAATGTATTTTCATCTGACAAGTACTTCATGCTTGTGTGTTCTTTGCCCTTAAGGGGAAAGATTACTCGCTGTTTGATTGTGAACCAGTTTATGCTTAATGTTCAAGGTTATGTGACGCTGCATGTGTCTGGACAGCTATAGTTTGTCTTAGGCCATGTGCATGGCTCAAGGACAAACATCGCTCCAGTTTTGATTGTGAACCAGTTTTCTGTGAAGTGACGTGCAAAGATGTTGTTTTTACATATTTATAGACGGCAAACCGTGATACAGAGACTTACTGACCAGTCCAAGCTTGACCAAGGGTGAATTTAATTAAGTACTTTTGTGGACCACGAACTATCATATCTTGACAATTAATTATAAACATGTCTAAGTGATATTATCAGCCACAAGGGAACACATATATACACCTTGCGGCAAGTTGAGCAATAAAGGTATTTAGCGATTAAACATCTCGATGAAATGACCTCGCCCATAAGATTTTACTGCAATACAGAGTGCCCGTAAATGAACTAAAAACGCCTCAAAGTTCATTAAATGTTAATCTCTTTGGATAAAACGTTATAAAAATTTCCTTGATAAATCCATGTCTTATAAAAGTCCGTCGAACAAAAGATACATGAAAATGTATTGTAAAGCGAAGAGTATGGTTTTAAGCAAAATGCAGAAAGACATGTAAAAAAATGAGAACAAAAAACTGTTTTCGGACTACAATCTGTGCGTCGAAACAGGTCAATGACAGCAGGCCAATTCCCGTAACGACGTATAACACAAACCACCGTAACGAAGAAAGTATATAAAGTACGAAAACAACACGAACAGTTTTCAATGATGGTGAAAAGACGCAAGGCAACTGGGGAAAATCAGTATTCAGATTTATACCGTTGACGTCACCACAGCAGACTACTTAATTTCTGAACTGGCCGCTGGGAAAACTGTGGTTTAAAACCTTGTTTTACCCCCAAAGAGAATACTGAGAAGCTTTTTTGTACTTTTATTTATTTATTTATTTATTTGATTGGTGTTTTACGCCGTACTCAAGAATATTTCACTTATACGACGGCGGCCATTATTATAGCGGGCGGAAACCGGGCAGAGCCCGGGGGAAACCCACGCTCATCCGCAGGTTGCTGGAAGACCTTCTCACTTACGACCGGAGAGAAAGCCAGCATAAGTTGGACTTGAACTCATAGCGACCGCATTGGTGAGAGGCTCCTGGGTCATTACGCTGCGCTAGCGCGCTAACCGATTGAGACACGGAGGCCCCTTTTGTACTTTTAAAAAATTAAGAAACTGTGCGTAAAGCGGTTTGTGCCCTGTGAACCAGTCTCTGTCTTAGTGCAGAGGTGAGGCTGGCTGGTGACACTGATGGTATAATATGTTTTTAAAGTCAGACAGTTCACGGATGACATAATTTTGTCATCAATCATTCATTCAATGATTGGTTGATTGATTGTTGTTTAACGTTTTGCTACTTCTACGGACGACGATCGGTGTTATGGGTGTATGGGGAAAACCACCAGACATGCCAATTTACTGTGGAATTCCGACATTTAAAATGTACAGTGGGCTTTACGAGTCATACTGACAGTATCTTGGAACTCTGACATCACATTACTTTTTTTCCCTCCGAGATCTGTTCGGTTTAATCCCACTATTAAACCGAAATATTGCGTCAACGGGAAAGGTTTCGATGTTTTAAATTTCGCCCGTGATTAGTTAAATTGTTAAATGGCGGCGCTTTGGATTTTTTCAGTGCGCGCGATTTACTTTCAATGGATAGCGATATGTCGCTAATGCAACATCCCAAATGTGAAAAGTTTTGATTTTCAATCTTAATATGTGATACTTCATCGAGACCTAGTTGCTACAGTGCTGCCTTTTCTGTCAGGTGTTAACGCAGGTAAAGAAAACCAGCTAAGACCAATAAACAGAATATCGAGAATTTGTCATCTTTGACTTAAATGTTGATACTCGTCACTGTTTTGAAATTTTGAAATTTGAGATTTCATATAATAGCAATATCAAAGACAACGACACTGATGATGATGATGACGAAAATACTGATGACGATGATGATAAAAAAGGATTATAGGTCAATCAACATGGATTTAATATCCATCTAAGGTTGACCCCTTGTCCATCTCGGGTTTCTCATAGCTCTCGTCGACGCGTATTTTCCGAGATAATGAGCACGAAAAAGTACAACGTCTAGAGAAGCAAAATACATATGAAGAGTGTTTACATAGTCACAAACCCTGATAAAAACATTGGCAAACACAAAATTGTGTCTCATTTATGTTAATTGTTCTTGGTCGAGTGAACATTTCACGTTCCACTCGTCAGTTTCCACAGACACATGAATTTATACATTTTATAACGAGAAAAAAACATGATATGGCATTTTTAAAACTACAAAAATGACTACCCAAAACAAATCAGTTCAGTGCACAATTTATTTCTGTTAAAATTAGCAAGCGAGAACAAATACAGGTAACAGACATCATCAAAATGGCATTATTGTCACAGCGGACCATAAATATGTCCTATGCATCTGTAAAGTGAAAGAAAAAGTAACTTACACCAAGAGCACTGTTGGGCTAGCAAATATAATGATTTAGAGTGGGCAAGGTAGAGTAATTTTAAACCAGTGATGTATAACAAATTGCAATGAACATCACAGATTTTTTTTATTTTACCTAATTCTGCGTAAGCAATTGTGCTAGGGTGTGTATAAACTGCTGACATTGAAAAATCTGTGTGAACAGTTAGAAGAAAAAACAATAACTAAGTTTAACTGATAGTATACGCTGTACTTCGCCCATTTCGTGTAACCGTTTTCCAAACTATTTATTTATTTACTTGTTTGATTGGTTTTTTACGCCGTACTCAAGAATATTTCACTTATACGACGGCGGCTAGTATTATTTTGGGAGGAAACAGGGCAGAGCCCGGTGGAAACCCACGAACATCTGCAGGTTGCTGACTGACCTTCCCACGTTCGGCCGGAGAGGAAGCCAGCATCAGCTGGACTTGAACTCACAGCGACCGCATTGGTGAGAGATTTGCCAAACTATCGGACTGTGGCTGTCTTCATCTTTCAGTTTCATCTCGTAGTGTTTTATATCACCGCCTGCATGTTAAGACACTCATCCTTGCTCGGACGTTTCGCTGACCTTGTACATGTCCTGTCAGTTTTTAAGTCGCTTGAGGGGACAGCTGTAAGGTCACAGGAGATCTGTTTCCCAGCTTACTAATCTTTTTTTGTTAATACAAACTAAAAATAATCTGTTAGTTTTAACAGAAAGTCTGATGCTTGAGTGATGCTCGAATGTATTCTGTTATTGTGTCAGGCATTACAATGCCTTTGCTGCTCTGATTTTACTCTCTATACTGTACATCTTTAAATATAATATAACAAAAAACTGTCATATTCAACACAATATATTCTGTAGGTCTAACTTAATCTTGTAGTTGATTTAATAGAATATGTTTGCTATATTAACAGAACAGAGTGCCACAATAACAGAACACATTCTAGCGTCATTCAGACAACATATTTAAGTTTGACAGGTTATTTTTTTTTAGAATGGGTTGAGTTAAAAGTTCCGAAAATGAGTGTGAACAAAATGGGGTCTAACATTGTGCATCGGACTGTGACGGCAGTGTGACAGTTGACAATTGGTCACACACATTAGCGATCGAATCCGAACACAATGGATGGATCTTCTGACACATTCGTTGTCTCACTACCCCTTCTCGTGATAATTTTACCTCTCATTCCGTTTCCGGTGAAAGCAATTGACGTCACAGAAACAATGAACATTTGTAACCAATGAGTGGGTCATCCGGTTGACCTGTTTGCAACGACACAGCTTCTGATTGCTCAATTGCGTGTTCTTGAATGACAGTTCATATAATGCAGTGATACTACTTGCAATATAATAAATTTAGATGTCCCTGGTTTATATTTACTCAAAATGTTGGGTTTTCATCACATTTAATACATGCAATCATATTAGAACAATGCGAATACTGGCATGTTGTATGCAATCGCACTTAGAACCACTTTTGCATGTAAAGGTGGAGAAAACATGAACACTACACAAAGTTATGATGAAAGTGTGCAAAAAGTTAGTTGTAAATGTCGTCTTCAATATTTTTTACAATTAATCTTTAAAGTGAAAAATAAGTTTTGTTTGAAGGGTATTTGAGACCACCTTTCTATATATATAGTCTTTGTGTAATAATGTTATAAATGATGGTGTTACACATTTTTAATTAACATATTTGCACTAGTATTTGATCTTTTAAGGTAACAAATGTGTTCCATTTGGGTTTTGATCATATATGTATTTTTAAGCTATTTATAAATATCATTACAATACAGATTAAATGCATTTGTTTGGATATAAACATCAGATTGAAATTCAGATAAATTCATTAGACAGGCATCACATCCTTATTACATATACGCTAAACCAGCATTACTATGTAACGACGATCAACACCAAAAGGTGGTCCCAAATACCTTCAACATAAAAACATTTTCAAATATCCTATTCTCCTGCCAAAAAATCGAAAAACAAAATTTTTTTTTGGCAGATATTTGCGGATAAGTTTTGACGCTCTTTCATTTGATTTTGGCATCGTTTTTATTTTTTCTTCTTCTTTAAATACAAAATAAACGTGAAAACATTGATGCTTGTAAAGTACATACTTACCGGTTAGGCGGAATTAATCATTACTGAAGTTTGTTCATCTTTACGCTTGAATCATCTCATTTGAGAGATGAAACTGCTAATGCGTGAAAAAACTTAACAGATGTTTAAGAAGTGCATTGCTCACTACAACTAAGCGTTTTTGTTATTGTGACTTCGCACAATAGAAAAGTACAGACGCTGAATTTTATTTACTTAAGTGTAAGATTTCAACATGAAATTCACGATGAATTCACTTCCTGTGTGTGACCAATTGTCAATTGTCACACTGCCGTCACAGTCCGATGCACAATGTTAGTTTATCCAACCAAGCGACTCTAGCTAAGGAATTACGGCATGTAGAACGTTTCAGTAGGCGTACTACAGTAGGTCATAAGGCAGGTCATTTGCCCTCTAGCACACTGTCGTCGCTGCTCTGGTTTTACTCTCTGTACTATTCGTCTATCACAATGCTGTCGCTGCTCTGGGTTTTCTTTCTATGCTGTACGTCTGTCACGCTGTCGTCGCTGCTCTGGTTTTGTTCTCTATGCTGTACGTCTATAACAATGCCGCCTCTGCTCTGGTTTTGCTCATTTAGATTAAGACTACAATTAAATGGTCGTATTAAAAACTTGACCTTCGCTGTTGTCCTTTTAATTACAGTGTATACAATTCAAGGAAAATGCTTAGTTGTATAGTGCTCCGTTGCGCGCATTTTGAGTACTACAATGTATGCTTCACATGTGGCAGTAACATTCATGGTGACCACGTTCCTGGCCGGCCATTCTCGATGACGAATATTTTCCGATATTGACACAGAGTGGCTCCAAGAACATTTTATAAAAAGTAAACTCACTGGTTAGGTGAAAAAGTGTGACCGTGTATTACTTTTACTGCAGGTCATGGCTGAAATTGCGTGGATTGAATGATATATCTGCCTGTAGCTCATAGGAAAATTTGCTTCCTATAAGATAATATATCCGTGTCATTTCGTGGGTTTTTAACATTTGTCAGTATCGGATGTATCATTTAAAGTGTGCAGATGTGTGCTAGTCTAAGTGTGCCAGTGTGATAGTCAAAGTCTATAGGTGTGTTAGTGAAAGAATGCAATTGTGTTGCTCAAAGTGAACAGGAGTGTTAGTGAGAGTGTGCAGGTTTGTTAGTGAAGTGCGCCAGTGTTGGCCACGGTGTTGAAGTGTGTTAGTCAACGTGTGCAAATGTGTTAGTCAAAGTGTGCAAGTGTTTTAGTCAAAGTGCACTGGTTTGTTTGTCAAAGTGTGCAGGTATAGTTGTCAAAATGTGCAGGTGTCTGGCCAAAGTGTGCAGGTCTGATGGTCAATGACTCTGGCTTTAAGTCAGGAGGTTTATCAAATATCTGACGATGTGCAGTCGCATTTATGACAGTCGGCGGCCTTTCCCCTGTTTAAAGAAGGTGCACTGTGGGCCGCTTCGAAGTCGGGATACCTGGAATCAAACCCGAGAAGGCTTATACCAAAGACTTCAGAAATGGTATTTTTGCTCTCATCCTGCCACATAAAGACACAATATATGTGCACACACCTAATGACTTCTCGTTATCATATTATAGACGTACGACGTGAAACCCCAAACACATTCATAAAAGATGCAAAGTGGACCACTTTGAAGTCGGGAGACCTGGGATCCAAGCATGTAGGCTTATACGATAAACTTTTAAAATGATAATGGGACTCCGTTACCCAGGAGCCTCTCACCAATGCGGCCGTTGTGAGTTCAAGTCCAGCTCATGCTGGCTTCCTCTCCGGCCGTTAGTTGGAAGGTCTGTCAGCAACCTGCAGATGGTCGTGGGTATTCCCCTGGCTCTGTCCGCTTTCCTCTCACCGTAAAAAACAAGGAAGGTTCATACCAAAGACTTTAAAGATGGTATTTCTTCACTCACACCCCAAGGAAACAGTCTATGTACACACATCTAATGAATCCTCATCATCATACGATTGAACAATGGTTAAGTATGACGTGAAGCCCCAAGTATACATATATCTACATGTACATATACGATCTAAAGGTTTAGGTATTTCTGCTCTGATATCATCGCTAAGGGATTAGATGTATATACATTAATCCTGATCGAAGAATATACAAATCATAGACCACAGCATGAAGCCCCTGAGCGCACTTGAATCCGTAATTAAATTATTATTTATTTATTTATTTGATTGGTGTTTTAAGCCTTACTCAAGAATATTTCACTTATACGACGGGCGGGCCAGCATTATGGTGGGAGGAAACCAGGCAGTAGCCCCGGCAAAAACGCACGTTAGTAATTAAATTAGCCTTTGGTCAAACTTGGGAGCCCCATTTTTTAAAAACGTCTGTTCATTGAGGATTTAATATCATATTTGCATATCACTCCACAAACACATTTTAACAGCCAAGCTCCAACAGTTTTTATCCTATATCATTCATGCGTTAAAACGAATCTAAGGAAGTTAATAATTCACATAATTTATAAGTATGTATGTATGTATGTATGTATGTATGTATGTATGTAGGTAGGTAGGTAGGTAGGTAGGTAGGTAGGTAGGTAGGTATGTACGTATGTATGTATGTATGTGTGTGTGTATGTATGTATGTATGTATATATGGGGTTTCACGTCGTACTTAAAATTTTTCAGTCATAAGACAACGAGGAATCATTAGATGTGTAAGGCGTCTTCTTGTGGCAGGGCGAGTTCATGCCGCCAAAATGCAGCCGCCAGTGACGATTCAAGCTGAAGACATCATACATGACACCCTATCAGGTCACATTATACGGACACCTGGCCAACCAGTCCTGTTTCCTCGCTCTGACCTCTGAATGCTGTCAAACAATTTTTTGGTACGACTCGACCCAGGCATGATCCGAAGCTTCCCGACTTCGAGGCAGCATTTCGTTCGGTGGAGTGCTTCAGGTAAACTGTATCATCCACAGCCATCCTCTGGGAGAGCTATAATATATTTATTTATTTATTTGAATGGTGTTTTATGCCGTACTCAAAAATATTTCACTTATACGACGGCGGCCAGCATTATGGTGGGAGGAAAACGGGCAGAGCTCGGGGGAAAATATACGACCATCCGCAGGTTGCTGAATGATCTTCCCACGTACGCCCGGACAGGGGAGCCAGCATGGGCTGGACTTGAACTATAATATAGAAATACCATAGTCATTCTAAATCAAACGAGTTACAATTTGTCAGTTCGGATATTATAGCAAATGTAGTATGGACAATTATTTTAATAGTGATATTTATTCAAGCTGCGACCCTAACAATCAAAAGGGAACACAGAGATAGCTTTTAGCAAGCAAATTAATACTTACAGAGCTAAAAAATATCACAACATATTAGACTTTTACCAATTTCACTAGACGCTTGTTAGAATACTGACACTAAAACAAAAACATGTTAAAAACAGAATGGTGTTTTATTTACTTTCTGTATGTATATCATTTAGATGTTTGGATCTATGTCGTAGCCTGCTACACGCCCATAAATTTCAGTTATTGAAAGAATTTTGAAAGAATCGTATAAATAATAAACATATAAAGGCGTCATGGATTTACATAATCGGTTTGCGGCATGCAATTTATAAGTAAATAATTAACATACCCACGACGAAATAATTCATGCGGAACCGCTTGGTTTATTCACAAGAGTATACTAGTGGATCTAGTTGTATTGGCGTAAAGGTGAACGTGGCTCCTTGAAATATGCACTACAAGAGGGGATAATGTGGCAGGAGGCCTAAAGAAAAAAAAAAAGTGCAAGGGAGTAATAAGAAAAATAAATACAAAAATAAGCTACTCTAACAATACATACCGGTACAAATTTAGTTAGTTACTTTCGTCATGAGGCTGAGGTACGTGGAAGTGATGAACATGTTAGATTCCAGACTATAGTATACTAAGATTATAAATCAAGTGGAGCTGGAGCCGGTTTCATGAAGCTCACTTAGCTAAGTTTGCCCTTAACTACCATGGAAACGTATGCTGTAGAAATATAAAGCGCACTTAGTATAAAATTAAATCTTTGCGGAATTTTGTCCAATCAGAATGGCCTGTCCGGAACTTGAAGAAAGCCGTTAATTAGTTGGATGGGCGTGGCCTCGGTTGTCATAGGAGTGGCCTGTGTTGCGGTAGGCGTTGTCTTTGCTGCCAGGATCGTACTTGTAACCTTTGATGTCATACGCGTTCCCATTAACAAGAGCGTGCAGCTGACGTTTCTAAATTCCTTTGATTAACATACGGTGAATCGTGAGCAAACGTTCCCACCGTGTGCTCTATTTGGAAGAATTCCTGGGGAACTTTTTGGTGAAGGTCTTGGGGAACTTGTAGGGGAAATTCCGGGAGAAGGTCTTGGGGAATGTCTTGGGGAAGGTCTTGGGGTGATGTTGACACGACCTTGAATCCCCAATTCCTTGTAAGTATCAGGAGACAGTCCGTGGATTTTAATGTTAGCCCCGTCGTGTTCCTGCAAAAAAAGGGATAAACATAAAATTCAAACAAACAGCAATTATTATTAAAAAAAGAATTAACATATAAACACTTATGATACACAGACGTTTCTTATATATCCTTGTGAAAAAAAGCCCTGATACAGCCCCAGAGTTTGTAAACACACGAACGCAAAAGCCATTAGCTACAGCAAGAAAATGTTTTTTTCCACAGACGCTAAGCACGTCCTTAAATGGAGCATAATCCATTGGACAGCTATCGCAGATTCCGACATTTTCTGTAGTTTGTGACTTACATCTACACACGTCATATTGGCTAAAGACAAGTTCTGGGCTTACAAACGAACGTTCGACTGGGCAAATAGCCTAACAAGCGTCGTTCATCGTTTATTGTCACCAAGGCCCCAGAAACAATGAGAATGGGTGAGTCTTTAAAGTCTCTGTTCAAGGTAGGAATTGAACTCCCAGAAAACATTATCAACTAACAAAAAGATGAGCCTGGTAATATACATTTATTGTGTTGTTATAGTAAGAGTGCAACGTATACGTCAATACAACTTACTACATGTATATATAGCTAAAACGTTCTTTACTTGTCACAATTCTCCTGAGTACGTCTTCATTGAAGTCGAAAATATTGAGATCTTCAAAAAGGAAATTCCTCGGAGTTACTTTGCTTATTTATAGTACGCAATACTTACAGTGATTATTTGTGGTAACGAATGGAAGGCATCTGAAGCCTGAAAAACAAAAAGTACCACAGGATGTACAAAGTTACAGTCAGGGGTCTTATATCTGATAGGGGCCTGACTCCTGTACGATTGACTGGGGCAAGCAAGCGACTTGAATAATCAGAAATGGTACCAGCGGACCCATTTCAGCTAATAAGCAATAACATTTTGTACGAAATACCCGCATGTCAGAATGACAAGGGGGGTGAGCGTGGGATGGGGTGCCGTGGATGGCATCTTCACAAAAATGAGATCATCATACTGTACCTTCCGGTCACGTTGTGTTTTAGCTTTCTTTCTCCTACAGGCGATACATGTAACAAGGGCGACAACTCCTGCCAGGACGACAGCGCCAACGCCAGCTCCAATAGCATATTCTGCAGGAAATATAAATGTTCGTCAAGTATGAAATAAATAAAATACATGTGCCACGATTCCATAAAGATATAAAACTAAAAATAATCCATGTGTATAAAGCACTAGTCTAACTCTGTGAAGCTATCGGCCCATTTTAAAATATATATGGCACAATGCACTGATTGTTTCTGACACCAATTACTTTCAGCATACAGCATACAACATGCAACATGTAACATTCACAATACAACACCCAGCATACATGTAACATGCATGCAGCATACAAAATGCAACATGTAACATACAACATGCAGCACACAGCATGTAACATGCAACATGTAACATTCAGCATACAGCACACAGCATACAGTTAAATAAATATTTGTAGAGAAATTGTGACTCACCAAAATAAATTGTCAGGAACTAGATACTCGGTTGCTTTTAATGAGGTATGTGCAACATGCAGCATACAGCATACAACATGCAACAGGTAAGATTCAGCATACAGCACACAGCATACAACATGCAACATGTAACATTCAGCATACAGCACACAGCACACAGCATACAACATGCAACATGTAACATTCAGCATACAACATTCAGCATACAACATGCATCATACAACATGCAACATGTAACATTCAGCATACAACATGCATCATACAACATGCAAGATGTAACATTCAGAATACAATATGCAGCTCCAAACATGAAGCATAAACATGAAGCACGCGGCATAATGCAACATGCAGAATACAACATGCAACATGTACAATACAACTTGTATTATGCAGCATAAAAAATGGACTGCAGCACTGCCGATGTGGTCCGGAAACCCGTGTATTCTGTTACTGAAATGAGTAAGCGCGACACGTGTACTTCAAGTGAATAGCTTAGGTCTTTGTTTAACTTTTCATTTACCCTAAGTATCCCAAAATCTTTGTTACTACACAGTTTACCCCTCAGTCCCGACAGTATACCTTCTACGTTTTATATTTAAAGGTTTAACACCGCCGCAGCGGTGTTTGTTGTGTAACCCGATACCGCTGAACCTTGTTTCGTACCGAGGTTCAGCGATATCAGGTTACACAACAAAGACCAAGAGGAAGGTGTGAAAGTCTATTCTAACCGCCCCCCCCCCTTCCCACCAACGAAGAAAATCGTGCAGAAATGACATATTTCATATTGTCATTCTTTTTGCCTCCCTCCACAGAGGTGGCTTATTTTAGACAAGTCAACGAAAGGAATTGCACCTGACCTAGATATTTCAAAGCTGTGTATGTATGATGTCGTGTGTCATTGTTCTATGACGCAGGAATGTAAAAGTTTATAGCACATGTATTATGACGTCATACCGCTGAGTTCAGATTTAAACAAATGTTTCTTTTTTCACGACGTGACGTCTAGGTGTAAAATATCACAAATGTAAAAACAAAAGCCATATCTGTAAACTGTGCGAAATAGCACTTTTATCACTGAAGGAAATTCGGATAGATCACCTTTATATAAATTATAAAACAAATCTAAGAAACTGAAGTATACAACTCAATCTAACAAACAAAGTAAACAAACTCAAGTTCTTCTATTTGTCAACAGTATGAAATCATATTACTCGTACCGGCCGGTGTGGTTGTGTGGCACACTTGATGTTGTTGAAAGGTCATCTTTATTATTTATACATCAGTAAAATCACAATATTTCCTTCACTGATAAAAATAATATCTTCACTAGTTAGATATCACTTTTGTTATTACATTTTGCTATTACACTGCTGGAGATGTTGACCCTTCGTGGACCGCATCACAAGGCCGTGCACTTCCGCGCAATATATAGTTCTCCAAAAAACAATTTAAATTTTTTATGTGCTTAATTTACGTAAATACCTATATTGCATGAGCATTAAGCACCTTTGTAGAATGTATAATTACTTAAAGACAGCGTTTAAAACTGTAAAAAGATTTTGTGACCGCGGACGTGAACGAAATTGCAGCGCGTATGAATAGAATCAGAAATACGACGAAGATGCTTATTTTTTCACTGATGCAACAGATAAACTGATACGCATTTATATACATGTAGAGAAAATGTCAGGATATCAATAATAAATAGAATATTGCACAGTGAAGGTTGAATACCATAAATATTGTTCTCGTGAAAGGTAGAATTTTCCACCTCTCATTCGAACAACATTTACGGTATTCAACCTTCACTGTACAATATCCTCTATCTATTTAATATGTACATTTCCACACGACCCACAACTAACAGCAGGGTAGAATTAGTTATTTATTTGACTGGCGTTTTACTCCCTACACAACAATATTCCTCTTATACGATGACGGTCAGCATTATACTGAGAGGAAGCCAGGCAGAGCTCTGGGAAAACCCATGACCATCTGCAGGTTGCTGCCAGAACTCCCCGCATACTACCGGATATTTAACGATTTATACATAATATTTCATCAGTAGAGTACCAAAACATCGGTTGTTTTCAACGGGCACTTCGGTTTCCTCCACACATAATAATCACCACCATAGTAAAATTGAAATATTCTTGAGGCGTGAGTGACTGAGGGATTGGGGCTTAACGTCGTACTTTTTCAATCATATGACGACGAAGGAATCTTTAGAGTGCATGCAATGTGCCTCCTTGTTACAGGACAGATCTCCAGCGCTCTTTTTTCTAGTGCTGCTTCACTGAAAGAACTTACCGAAGGAAAGTAAGGCGCCTAGCCCGAGCCATTATACTAATACGGGTCAACCAGTCGTTGCACTATCCCCTTCATGCCGAACGCCACGAGAGGAAGTTACAACTTCCCCCCTTTTAAAATCTTAGGTGTGACTCGACCCAGGATTGACCCTGAATCTACCGCTCCCAATGCGGACGGTCTACCAACTGTACTAGCCGGGCCGGTGTACTTGAGGAATGGTTTTTAAAAAAAATTAACGTGTCTACTGCAAACAAACGGTCTTACCAGTTTTAAAGCCTGTTTGCTGGGATGTCGGTGGTGTTGATGATGGCCGGTTTGTTGTGGCCTGCGGGGATGCTCCGGATGTTATTTTTGTTATCGGCTTCAGCGACGTTACTGAACTTTTCGCCGTGGATTTGGGTGTTGTTGTCAGTACTTTTACTGACGGCACTGATCTTGTTGTCGTGATTTTTGGAGTCGATGTTGTTCTTATGGTTGGATTTGTTTGCTTCGTTGTCAGCTGAGGAGTTGCTGTTGTTCTTTTTGTTGTCGAGGTCGTTGTTGATTTTATTGTTGTTTTTAGAGTTGTCGCTGTTGTCTTCATTGTTGGCCTTTGCGTGGTTGTTGTTGGCTCCAGTTTTGTTGTTTTGGGCTGTGGCTTTGATGTTGTGGCCTTCGTCGTCAGCGTCGTTGTTTTTGCTATTTTTGTTGTTGGTATCGGGGTTGTTGTTGTCGTTGTTGTTGTTGTAGTTGTAGTCCTTTTTGATGTTGTTGCCCGCGTTGTTGTAGTCGTTATTTTTGTAGTTGTTTTAGGAGTAAAATTCCAGCATGTCTCACAACACCTTCGTCTCGTTAAATCCGAGATCTCGCAGTGAAATGCAGTGCAGCCTTCCACTCTGTCCCCGTATTCACAGTCTTAAAAAAAAGGAACACCGCCAAAACTGAAATATATCACGTAACTATATTTATAATACCAAAATAAAAATTATTAAAATAAGTTTCAAAAAGAGTTTATGGTTATGCGATAAATCGCGCACGTGAAATTCGAACTGTATCTAATACCACTTAGCCCGGGGCTAGGGGCCGTAAAGGCAGCCATGCTTATTGCATCTGCATGATGCCTTTATGAACAATTGCAAACAAAGCGCGACTGAGATACCTTCTGCAATTATAATTTGACCTGGAACTCATTCATGGACTATGAATTTGAAGTTTAAAATAGATTTCATGCCTGGAATATCAACTGTCTGCCCGGCATCATTGAAAACTGATGACCGCTTCTCTCTTACCGGCTTTATTTCCTATTTGTATAATTTCTTACAAACCTTTGTCTTTGGGAGCTAGTATTAAACTTTGTTTTGGAAATGGATCTTGCGATTATCGACTTGGACCACCCTTCACGGACTACGAGTGGTATACGAATGTCGGACATGACGCTTATATTATTGGAAATGAGAGTAAAATATATCAGTTTTGCAGTTTAACTGCAATTCGCCTATGTGGCCGAGGTTGTAGGGCGTGCCAGCGCGGCGCAATGACCCAGCAGCCTCCCAACAATGCGGTCGCTGTGAGTTCAAGTAAAGTTTACGCTAGCTTCCTCTCCGGTCGTAAGTGAGAAGGTCTGCCTGCTCACCTGGCTGAGAAGGGTTACTTAGAGTGTTGCATGTGGCGCAACAGGCTGCCTTCACGCTGGTGTTGTAACAGTCATGTCGGTTGGTGACGACGTGAATACAGTTGTCAGCTGGAGCTCTGTCTCCAAATTCGCAACCTGTAGGAAAAAATCCATCCAAAATTTGAGAAACAATGCTGAAGTATGGCCCGAGGTTAAAATAGGCATAACGCCGTCTGGATTATGTCTGTGGGTTTATTTATTTATTTGATTGGTGTTTGACGCCAAAAAATAATGCATAAAGGAACGTCGGTTGTTTATGCCAGGCACCCCGGTTTCTTCACACGTGAAACTGATTGGCGACTCAAGTGAAAATTTCTTGATTATTGGGTTAAGCAACAAATAAATAAATAAACAAATAAATAAATAAATAAACACTACATGCTTACGATAGTTTCTATAACAGTATTTATTTGTCTTACCCGGATGAGAATCGTCTCTCCAGTCTCCACACGTCTTACAGCACGTGTCGTTATTATTATAACATAATCGACGCTCGATCGTGGAACAATTCTCGTTCATATCACCGAATGGACAAAAAATGTCATCTGCCAAAAATAAAAATGAATCGTTAAAAGCATAAAATAACACATCCAGTGGATCTCCGGTGGCGAATTTGGATTTTTTTTTTGTAAGCTGTAAATAATGCGACTTGCTAAAATTTAACCTGAAGGCACTAAGAAAGCCAAAGGTCTGAGCTAAATTTAGAAATTCACCGAACTACAAACAAAGGGAAAGCACTCCGCATGTACCGGTATGTCCTTTTTGTCAACTTGTGAAGAATAAGAACACTAACATGAAGTACATGTCGGATGAAAGATCACTAAACAATGTCGAGAAAAGTAGTTCGATTGATGCATTTGAAACTTTGGATTCCACCGTGGCCTTTTTTGGCCATATTAGGACCAGTGATCTCACATGACGTTTTTACCACTCGATTCGACATAAAGTCAACAGGAGCTGTTTTTCCGAGCAGATCTAATGGTCTTTCATTTAGTATATATACTTCAGTTCATTGTTTTCTTCGCTTTTAATGAATTGGTACTCAGCCAAAGGCCAAACTAATTCATCAAATCCCTATACAACTTTTCTGCCAAAGTTTCTGGCAAACAGGAGGACAGACAAGACAGACATAAAGGCACACAGATAGTTAACTTCCGGCAATAAGAATAAATCAGATTACGTAATTCACTCAGTCGTTGTCGGTGGGAAGATCAGTATTCAGTTTAAAGGATTTAATTTTCATCAGAACCGAAGCTCAGTCATGAGAGACGACACCTTTTTTTTCTTTGCACAGATGTAGAGAAAAGTCTCTTTTTCATCGAAGGCAATGCTAGTTTTTTGTGAGATACTTTATAAAACATCGCACCATGGAGATAAAACCAAAGCAACAACGATAGTGTGATAGTTGGCAAATGGTCATACGCAACAAGGCCCGATGTCCTATGGGGGCATGCTGAGAGGAGATGCTCATTTTCCTGACAGACGGTCGTTTTCCTGATAGATTGTCGTTTTCCAGAGAGGCGATGGTCGTTGTCCTGAGATGGTATGATCGTTTTCCTGAGATGCGATGCTCGTTTTCCTGAGAGGTGATGCTCGTTTTGCTGAGAGGTGATGCTCGTTTTCTTGATAGCTGTGTCGTTTTCTAAAACGACATGATTAATTTCCCAGAAGTCACAGATGGAGACGCTTATAACATAATCTAACAGGAAAATTATTAACTAAAAACTCACCTCCCGGTTTGCACGTTTCGCAGCATATGTACTGATTGTAATTTGAGTAGCACAAATGGCGAGGAATGGCAGCACAGGCCGGGTCGCGATCTCCCCACTCGCAAACTACAGGCAAAACAAGCCACAACAGGTTATTTACTAGTATTTGTGTACTGATTTACCTATTTATTTGATTGTTGTTTAACGCCATATTCAAGACGTTTTCACTGCTACCAGGATTTGACATATGGTCAAAGAACTGGTTCACATCCAAGAACAGCCTCAATCCCTGACATACACATTATTGCAAATGATTCCTTGGAATAGAGTCCCCTTGTAAACTGATTTATATATGTATATATGTCAACAATTGGTATAATAACAGCTGAAATGAACAATACGACTTTACAGCGTGGACCCGAATTACATTGGATGGAGAAATTCCCAGATTAGTTTCAGCAACTTCAACATTTACGCGGTGTTTCGATATGCTCTTATTTAAAGAGATTTTTATTTATTTGTGTTTATATCTGTGGCGTATAAAACATACATTATCAAGATGGAAAAAAATTACTTAAAAAGTAGTGGTGTTGATTTCTTAATAAAAAAAGACCTAAGCATAAGAAAACTTAGCTTAAACACGTGAGAAAATATTAATGTTCATTACAGACACATAACGCATGCGCAAACAATACTGAATCTTGAACCTCACCTGGATTTCCGGTTTTCAGCCTATCACAAGTCAGGCAGCACGTGACATTGTTAGGCGATGAATAACACTGGTACTTCTGGATGATGAGGCAGGCATCGGTGTTCTGATCTCCATACGGACAATCTAAAGCCAACATGAAGAAAACACCATGACATAAGTTTACTTGATGAATCGCCTTAAACAATAAATTAAACATAATACCACGAAGAACCATAAATTTTGTCCGTGATTAACTTGCCCATTTTTTTTCTGATTGTGAGAGTTCTATTCATTTTAGGCAGGTGTTTCGAGTTTCCTTGGAACATGGGATGGTATTCTACTAAAAAATCAGCACCAAAAATAATATTTTCTGACATTTAATTGCCTCTCAAAGTGCACTTCCGAGGACAAAATTTTAGGTTATTTATGGTAGTCCATATTTATAAATTTAAATATGTAAATAATACCGTAGAGGGAGTAAAATCAAAGCAGAGACGACAGTACGATAGTTGGCAAATGTCGAGACATAGCCGTAATGTATGTATGAATGCTTGGGGTTTAACGTCGTACTTGAGATATGACCGGCGAAATATGGCCTATTGTCAGTTTACCTCTTGGTTTTATTCTAGCTGATCGTGTAAAGGCTCAAATAGTAACAAATTACACGCGCCCTGACACAATGGCTAAACGGAATTAGGTAAGAATAATGCATTGATGTAAAATGGTCCAGAATGATTCAAAATGCTGTAGTGTCATCACATTTAATTAGCCATCATTAAGCACAAGTTTTAATAAGCACAAGTACAACGTATGTCATATCATTGGGGCTTTGTGTATGTTTTACGCCAGTATGGTCTACTGGTTATGACTTACTTGTGCACGCATATACCAAGCAGAAAATACACAAACCTGATGTCTCACTGTTTCTTCTTTGAGGGCATGTTTTGCAGCAGAGATCCTCGTTGTTGTAGCAGCTGGATGTGTCGATGGTCGGACAGGTAGGGTTTTTGTCTCCATACCAGCAACCTACAAATCAGGCGAATGTGTATTATTTATATTGGTTGGTGGTTTAGACTACATTCCACAATATTTCACTTATACGACGGCGACCGGCATTATGGTGGGAGAAAAGTGGGTATAGCCCGGGGGGTATAACCAACGACCATCCGCAACGTTCTGCCTAGGATACATACGGGTAGCCTTCGTGGCTCATTTGGTTAGCGTGCTAGCGCAGCGTAATGACCCAGACGTCTCTCACCAATGCGGTCGCCATGAGTTCAAGTCCAGCTCATGCTGGCTTCCTCTTCGCACGTGGGAAGGTCTGCCAGCAGCCTGCGGATGATCCCCCGGGCTGTGCGGGTTTCCGCCCACCATAAGGCCGCCGTCGTATAAGTGAAATATTCTTGAGTATGGCATAAAACACCAATCAAATAAGTAAATAAATAAATACTTCGTAACGTGGTGACTAATGCAATATTAAAATAAACGAACAGGCATTTACATCAGGAGATATGAATTCTTTTTATTTGCCAATTATGTTTCATTATGATAACTGCGACTTGGGTCCTGGCTACAAAATTTAACCGCAGCCAGGAACAATAGACTACAGGGTTTAAACTCGGTTTATGTTAGGCAGTGGAAGGGTCTAGTATTTAGTATGTTTTACTGCATCAGACAAAATACTTCGCTTTTCGGTGTCCTACGGACGACGTATGTTTCTTGTAACTAGGTTATCTCCCTTTCTTCCGTTGTATATAAAAAAAAAAAAACAGTACGAAGCTTACCGAAAATATATTTTTCCGAATCCAATCACTGAGTAACCATGTAACTAAATATTAAGTTCTTTTTTCGTATTTTTTTTTTTTTTTTTTATTACAAAACTGTGAAGGATTATCTTACCGCTAACAGAAGTGTAGTCTCTCCAGCCTGGACAAGTTTCACAACACGAGGCTTCTGCAGAGGGTGTATAACAATTGTGGGGACTGATGGCCTCGCAGATTTTTTCCTTGTCTCCATACAGACATTCTGGAAAAACATTGGTCAGCTGATCAAAATACAGTAAAAGATGAAAAGTCCGTTTCACAATGGTTGTAGTGAAAAATGTTACTTGGTTCCAGGTTTCCTCCTACCATAATGCTTGCAGCTTGCAGTGATATATATCTTGAGTAAGGCTTAAAGCACGAATCAAACAAATAAATAAGTACTTGGTCTGAGAGGGTTTTGTTTGGCGCTAAAACAGCTGTTTAATAATGTTATATTAGCGCAGGCAGACACCATATGAATAAAGTTCAGATTTGCAATCATACCTGAGACGACACCAATTTTATTTTTTGTTTTGCTTGCGAGCCCACTCTAAAGAATCAAACACTAAAAAAGAATGTAATCAATTTCATTTTTTATTTTCATGTGTTTTGAACATAAATGTTTTTTTAACAGAATCAGTTTGGGATTTTCCATAAATTATATGATTTTTCAGTTTTAGTTTTGTTCCCTCCTCAGACATTCAGACTGAGAAGAGGTCTACTTTACCGTAAAGCAAAATTTAAATCGGTGTGGCCTTAACAAAAGAATTATTTATTGGCTTATTTGATTGGTGTCTTACGCCGTCCTCAAGAACATTTCAGTTATAAATCTAAAATCAGATATGTGAAAGAATGTGTAGATACAGTTTTAATTGTTCTTTCTATTGACATTCCCTTTACCTCCAGATTCGTTCCCTTCAAGCGAAGCGTTGGTGTTGGTTTTACACTGCTGCCAGAGTGAATCACTCATCACTCATCACCCCAGTTACAACATACTAATAGCTCCTCAGATGCTACTCGAAAAACAGTGACGTCATAAGAATCTTTTTACAGGATCCTCACCCGTGTTTGACCTCCGCACTGCAGCACAGGAAGCACAGCAGACCATACTAACGCTGCTGTCGTAGCAATTACGGTTGTCCAAAACCAGCTCAGCACACGTTTTCCCTTCGAAAACATACCCTGGACTGTCTCCAAATGGACACGTTTCTGAGAACATAAGACGCAAATGGATAAAAGACGGGAACAGTTTTTTGTTCTTGATTGTATGTACATGTAGACATATTTAAAATCAATGATTAGTTATACTGTGGGAATCAGTGTATAATAGTTATTTTGTTCGTACTTAATGAATGTGGACAAGAAGAAAACTGAACTCTCTCCAAATGGACAAAATTCTGTTAGAACAAGGCACAAATGGATACAAGATGGTTTTAGGCTCCTGAACGTAAGTAGGTATATTGATTTATCCGTATGATTTGTGTTTTACGCCGTACTCAAGAATATTTCACTTATACGACGGCGCCCGCATTTTGGCCACACCATGTAGGGTCGGCGAGGAAGTCGGCATGAGCTGGACTTGAACTCAAAGCGACCGCCTGACATATTTAAAGAAAACGATAAAACATGCAGTAAGAATCAGTTGGTTATATTTTTTCCACTAAATGGATGTGGATTTATTTAGAATTAAACAAGGATAGTGTCTCCAACTAGACAAAAACACGCAAATTGATCACAGATGGAAATAGTTTCTGGAGGTATATTCAAAGCGAATGCTGGAAAATGCAGTCAATGTATTATATTTAGTTTTTTGTTACTAAATAAATGTGAACGTGTTTAAATTGAGCAATGAAACATTTTGTGGGAACTGGAATATTGTAATTTATTCTTTGTTACTAAATAAATGTGGGCATGTTTAACTTGACGAATCAAACATGAAGTGGGAATGAGTATAGTGTATTTAGTTCTTTAGTGTTTCTAATAATGCAATGCTCTGGTCGGACATGTCAGCTGGTACCGTAGTTCTTATTTTTATGAGGTATATGCTGTTCAGTAGATTGGCCATCAGTATGAGAAAAGAGAAACGGTGTGTTCCTCTTACAATTACATGTCTATTGTCTAAAATGAGCAGACCAAGTGTTCCAAAAATGAGAAGAATTACAGTTAGTTAATTAGTTGTTGTTGTCGTCTGTACGATTTGTCTCCCCTTACCGTCTACGACCTCCGCTTCTGGATCGCTTACACAGGATCCTTGATCACACCACTGGGTGAAAAAAGAGCAAAAAATGGAGACAAGGAGTAGATTTATTTAGTGCATACTTATGGGAAGTGGAGGTGTGGAGGTGGGGTGCTCTTGTTACGCCCTGGGCAGAATATTTTTTGTAAACTGAATGTCTGCCCTCAGAGTGAAATTCCTGCGCATAACAGGGGGCCCTCAGAGGCTCAGTTAGTTAGCGCGCTAGCGCAGCGTAATGACCCTGAAGCCTCTCACCAATGCGGCCGCTATGAGTTCAAGTCCAGCTCATGCTGGCTTCCTCTGCGGTCGTAAGTGGGAATGTCTACCAGCAACCTGCGGATGGTTGTGGCTTTCCCCCAGGCTCTGCCCGCTTTCCTCCTACCATACTGCTGGCCGCCGTCGTATAAGTGAAATATTCTTGGGTACGGCCTAAAACACCAATCACATAAATAAATTAATCCTCATAACGGTTTTTTGTTCAATTTACGGAATCTTGCAATTCCGTAACACAGATTGTGGACCCATATATATTTAGGTTCAAAACATATCTACAGGAATGCTCATAGGGCGATAAAAACAATACATTTCATGTAACAGATCTGTATAAAACTAATCACAGCTTGATGCCCTTATTTAAAAAACGTAAACTGGGCTAGTCACTCGGGGTAGTCACTCTCTAGAAAGAAAGTTATTTCAGTCGCCGTTTTTTTTTTTGTTTTTTTTTTTTTTTGTTTTTGCTACAAATGCAACAAACTTCCTTTGGTAGTTGATATTTATGTCACTTTAGAAAACAAATTCACCCCTTTATTTTTTTGCCGTTCCTACCGTTAAGTGGTCTTTGCGACTAGAGCTCACCTTCTTGTTTCCACATGGTAGGCCCTGTACCGGGGCTGTGCTCTGACAACCGGTTCCCGTTATGCATTGCACCCCGGAGCAAATAGTCCGCAGGGAGCTGGCATTGTAAGCTGACTGCAAAAGAATGTTAAATCAGACTTTTACAAGTATGTGAAAAGCTAAACCAGTGAGGGGTTGTGTAATTTTTGCCACCGTTTAAGCATTTACATGAATATTTTGGAATAAAGCCCAGACTGAGGTAAATTGACAAGAAGCCAGATTTCACCAGTCACGTGTGACCATTTGCCAACTATATGTATTACACTGTCGTTTTTGCTCTGCTTTTTTACACTCGGTACTGTACTCGTGTAAACTGACCACAATTTCAAAAGATGAAAATAACTCGAATTGATTTTTTTTCCTCCGCAGTGTTCTTTAGTGGACGATTTCAGCAAATTTTAGCTAAAACATGTTGTTGGGTCGCCTGCGCCACGCATGACAATCATCAAATGGAATGGCAGCAATTAGCAATGTAGTTGTGTTCCCTACTCATGCGCACTACATCCAACATGCGTAATCAGAAATTTTTAGAAATATTTTGGATAACGTTTGATTTTAATGGAGCTTTAAACTCGACGATTTTTGCATGAAGTTTGCTTGTTTTGGGCAGATTTAGTTTTCGTGGCACACACAAACCACCATACGACACATATGTGGTGTCTAATCGTCAGATCCTTACCCGGCAGAAGACTGATCCTCGCCCGTAGGTATTCCTACATATGACGTCCACGCCGTATACCTGTCCAGGTGGGAGATCCTGGACAGGAGCTACAGTTGTCTCCCCTTGGCGAGACGTCAGGCAGTTAGTGCCGGATCTGAAACACAAACCAGGGGCTCTTCATTTCCCGCCTTCACAAACTGGTTTCAGGCTGTTAGGCACCATTCTCTGCTGTTAAGCCCAAGTACTTATGATAGACTTCTTTGCTTTACGAGCACGACTGCACAGAGACAGTCATCAAATATTACAGAAATGAAGAAAGGAGAAGACCACTTGAACGGCATGCGGGCTGGGGTACCCTATGGTTTCCATGTACACTATGAAGCGATTAAGAATAGCAATAAAAAGAGAGCTTTCCTCTGGACACCATATACATGTACGTATGTCTTTTGAAAAGAGCAGGGCTCTAAATATTGACAACGCAAGTTTTAATATATGAGCACATGTACGTCTTATTTTGTGACGTCAAAACTCATTCCTGGAATAATTTGAATCATTCATAGTGACTGCTTTTTTTAAAATCTTTTTTTTGATTAACATGAATTAATTTTTATGAGTAGGTAAACATGGTGTGATATTTTTGATTAACATTTTGTAGGGTGTTGCTTCATTCCGACCAATTTGCGGGTAATTGTGATATAAATGACGTAAAGTTACAGCGAAAAATGTAAGTAAATAATTTGACAAGTTAGTTCTTGAAGCCCACGGCATGCTCTGTTAGTACAGTATTTTTTGTACATATATTGCATTTGTTTTTGCAAAGTATTTTTTTCTGTTCTAAAATACATGTACAGAGTAAATATTGTAAACAAATAAGTATTATAACAAACCTATCCATGTCGGAAATTCGCTGGCGGAAGGCCTCAATTGAGCAGGAGGAAAACTTCCATGGGTTACCCAGCTTGGTAGTAGAACTCTTCAACGTTGATGTGGCGGCCATAATGTATCCGGACGCACCAGTGCAGTTGGGAGTGCGACCGTCGTGATATGATCCTAGACTGTGAGGAGAAAACAGGAACGCAGACTTTTTAGACAACCTGACGGGATTTTAGGAAGAAACGTGATACCTATACTAACTGCATGCATTTGCTGGATGACGTGTTTAATATATGTATATATTAAACATTTTCATAAAGATTTTTATACAGAATGAAAAAAGAAGACAAAACCACCCGAAACCAGAGTATGCTTTAGAGCGTTATTTTAGGCCGCAGTCAATCAGCATAAGTTGGATTCGAACGAACAACTTCCTGGAAAAAGACTGGGTTTTGGATGCTAAAATCGGGACTGGTCAATCGGTAAAACGTAACTATGCAGAGTCAACTTTAACAAGCTGTACAGGGTTTCAGATATCATAGGCACAGGGTTTCGGCTATCATAGGCATCAGGGCAGTAAAAGCATCTGTGGGATGCTCTGCAAGCAACCTGCGGATGGTGGTGGGTTTCCTCTGGGCTCTGTCCGGTTTTCTCTCACCATAATGCTGGCCGCCGTCGCAGACGTGAAGTATTCTTGAGTACGACGTAAAACACCAATCAAATGAATGAAGTTCGTGTGCTGCAAAGCGACATTCCCTTTACGGGTGGCCAAGTTCATGCGTTGGAATACGACATTGCCTTTACCTCTGGCCTAGTTCTTGTGCTACAATACTACATTCCCCTCACCTGTTGAATAATTGGTGTGCCACAATAACATATTCCCCTTACCAGTGGTCTAGTTCATGCGTTGGGATACGACATTCCCTTTACCTCTAGCCTAGTTATTGTGCTACAATACTACATTCCCCTCACCTGTCGAATAATTGGTGTGCCACAATAACATATTCCCCATACCAGTGGTCTAGTTCATGCGTTGGGATACGACATTCCCTTTACCTCTGGCCTAGTTCTTGTGCTACAATACTACATTCTCCTTACCTCTGGCCTAGTTTTTGTGCTACAATGATACATTCCCCTCACCTTTCGAATAATTGGTGTGCCACAATAACATATTCCCCGTACGGAGTTGCCAAGTTCATGCCTTGGGATACGACATTCCCTTTACCTCTGGCCTAGTTCTTGTGCTACGATACTACATTCCCCTCAGCTGTGGAATAATTCGTGTGCTACAATACTACATTCTCCTTACCTGTGGCCTAGTTTTTGTGCTACAATGATACATTCCCCTCACCTGTGGAATAATTCGTGTGCTACAATTCTGCATTTTCCTTACCTGTGGCCTAGTTCGTGCGCTGCAGTTAACACACCGATAAAATCAAATCCATTCTCCTCCACAGATGTGCTATCTTCGGTACAAATGGAGTTCACAAAAGCTAAACCTGTGGATAGAACAGAGTACAAACATCGACTGAAATTAAAAGGAATTTTTCGAGAATGGCGGGCATACTTTTCAAGAGCGACAGACGTTAAATAAATAAATATTACATCATGTTCAAAGCTGAACCGTATTTTAAAAACAGTGCTAAAATCAACAAAAAAATTATTCACTATACTGTGTGACTGTTACAATGAGTGTTAGGCGAAGGAAAACGCCCCAGGTCATTACCTGCAAAATCTTCCCTAGAGAAGGAATATCTGAAAATGAAATTATGGGTGACATTTTAAACTAAACGAAAACATACAGGCTGAAAACATACAGGCTGAAAAATACAACATTTAGACAAAATACAATGGGTGGCAAGTACAGGGTACATTTAGTGGTAATAGTAAATTTTCTTAAGAAGAAATAGCAACAACAATAAAATGAAAATAGTTCGCTCAAGTAAATTCAAGGATGGTTATATAACCGGTGGAGATACTGAATGCGTTCTAAACAGAATGTTAAACACAACTGTGCGAATATAAATTATACAAAGAAGATGAACATAGAATAAAGAATATATATTAACCTGTTCTGTTTTAGACACTTACGCTGTAAACATCATAGCGTGGTCATGAGGTGGTAAACGTGACGTGGCCTTTCTCCACTCAGTAAAGGACAGAAGCGTAGTTGTTGCATTAACGGTGACGACAGAAGCGCCCGACGTTACCTTGTTCATTTCCGTCCAAGGGGAGTTCGTCGGTGACTGTCCAAAAGAAAAAAAGTTGTATAGTATTTTTATTGAAAACTTAATTCTCTATAGGCTTTGAATTAACTTTTGAATGACTTAGTGATTGATTTATCTAATAGGTGTTTTAATCGCCGTGCTCAAGAATTTATCACTTCTAGGACGGCGGTCAAGTCTAGATGTGGATGAAAACGGACAGCCCGGATTAAACCCTCGACATTCACTAGCCAACTGAGCAACCTACTAACGCAAAGCCGAGGTCAAACCAACGGTAGGTGGATTAGAAAGTCCGACCTTATTGGTCAATCCCTAAGAAACAACTGTCATATTTTTGTTTTGTAAACATCTGTGCGTGGGTGCTTGTCGGATGGGTAGTGGATGGGTTTTGGTGGTTAGATGAGGGAGATGTTTCGTGGTTGTTTTATCACATAGGCAAAAACGAAATAGTGCATCTGTTTTTAACGTTCTAACTGTATTAATATGGTCGCTACAACGAGTCGATCTTACATCCATGTTGTTAACATGAATGTATTTCTATATTCCCTTGGCGTTTTGGAATTTCATGGGTGCTGTTCGGCTTCTCGGTTGTTTTATTTGGGCGTTTTCAACATTTTGACAGTTACAAGCCACGAATAAAGCATATACTTTATATATCAAAACTGCATGTTAGGAACTTACTTTTGAGATAACCAGACCGGTGTAAAGAATCCGAAAAGTTATGTCAGGCTCCTGGATATTTCTGTATCTGAGATCCATCTGAAGTAAAAACGGTAGAACCAATAAGTCAAGATTGAGCCTTGGACCCTCAATGGTCCAGTGGTTAGCGTGTTAGCGCAGTCCAATGACATAGCGACCTCAACTCTTAACAATGCGGTGAGCAAACACCACTGTTCACCAAGTCTCTCATGTCACCTTCTTGCCTTTAATCTCAGGGTGAATGTGATTGCATACGTAACCAGTGGATTCAGAAAGCATGCAGTGTTGCATTAAAAGAAAAAGAACACATTTATACAACCTATATCTTAAATGAAAGAGCTATACAAACTGTACAAAATTCTAATTTTTTTTTCAATTTTTTAAAAAGTTTTCGTAAGGAAGAGAAACGGTTTTAAACATGGTCATTTTCTAAAAAATCCATCGATTGGAAGAACATTGAAAGTCCCGCCATGTTTTAGGCCTGTTTTAGGCCTCTTTCTTCCACTTGAATATTTATCGTCACAACACTGTGCTTAAGGTTTTTCCTCTTGTCATATAATTAACGTCCTTTTCCAGTTCCAGCTAAATAAGTACGTATATCGTGATAATCGTGGATTTTAAGGTCTGTGAAGCCAGCTCTAAAAAGGCAGAGTTTGGGATGTGCTAAAGGGTCACATCATACCTACATGCGTGGCTGTAGGCTGCCAAAATATGTCTGGAATGCCCTGCCCTGAATTGTTACTGGGCAAAGCTAAGCACATTGATGCACAGTATGTAATCTGCAAAAATGGCGGCCAAAAAGGAGACTTCTAAGTCTTCGATGTTTAGCTATTAAATACTCAAATAACAAGCACTGGTGGCAGAAAACTGAGATATTTTATTTAACCTTAAATATAGCGCTTAGATTTAAGGTACAGGTTCTATAAAATTTTTTTCTTTTCTTTTAAATGGAAGACAATTACCTACTGCAGTATTGAAGTCATAATAGTCTATATTTCGGCCACTATGTTTGCCAACTACCACACTGTCGTCGTTGCTCTGGTTTTACTCTCTAACCTGTAGTCTTTTTGCATTGTGATACTTTCCTGATGACGGCATAAGCAGAGCGACCGAAATGTAGATTTGCAAATATGAATTTCAATACACGGAGTTAATTTTCATCTATTTTAAGGCAAGAAAAGTTTTCACCTTTGTTTTAAAGGGGCGATAACCTGGTACATGTACTGGTTGTAAACAACATGGCTGAAATTATTCGAGTGCAAAGGCAGAAAAACATAAAGACGTGGAACGTTAGGGCGAGATACGTTTGGTCTGATTATTAATTTATTTCAAGAATTTTTCATTGACCAAAAGGCTGCCAGGTTTATATCTACAACTACGAATGTAATCCATTACTATTTTTAGATATATTTTCTATTGCTCTTTTGGGCTGCTTTATTTCCTTTTTTGACTAGTTAAGTAGGATCGTCTTAAAGCAGATGCTTTAAAGTTTCATTCTAGGTAAAGGTATGTGTTTTTCGGGGAAGCTGAGGCGGATGCGCACTACGCAAATGTAATGAATAATCCTGTTTCACCAGCCTATGATTGGGTGGGTTTGACCTCTATCAGCCGTTTGACAGTTTTGTGAAGAATTTCGTCGGTTAACCCCTTTCAGGAATTTGACTGGAGTTGTCTCAGGGGACGAGAATTATCAGGCTCCGGAGCTTTCGAGGGTCTCAGATTTAGGGAAAGTGCTGTGAGGCCAAACGTTTTGTGGAAGTGAATAGAAAGATAATTGTGGACTGTAGCCATATGGCTGGAGAAAATCATAGTGTTCGGAACAAACAACCAGCCTTCGGTAGGCACCTAACAATCCTTTTGGCTTTCAAGGGCAGCCGAAACTGTGAAAGCTGTTTGAAAACACGCGACCTCAAGCCTGGTCAAGAGTCTGGCAGTCTTATACAGCTATTGTTCTAACTATATGGTTTAAACGTGATTAAAGTAAAATAAGAGCAGCGACGACAGTGTAATAAACGTGCAGGATAGAGAGTAAAGCCAGAGTAGCGACGACAGTGTAATAAACGTGCAGGATAGAGAGTAAAACCAGAGTAGCGACGACAGTGT
Source organism: Liolophura sinensis (assembly GCF_032854445.1). Taxonomy (NCBI): domain Eukaryota; kingdom Metazoa; phylum Mollusca; class Polyplacophora; order Chitonida; family Chitonidae; genus Liolophura; species Liolophura sinensis. The sequence goes on along the minus strand of NC_088297.1, from coordinate 11,916,482 downwards.
AATAAACGTGCAGGATAGAGAGTAAAACCAGAGTAGCGACGACAGTGTAATAAACGTGCAGGATAGAGAGTAAAACCAGAGCAGCGACGACAGTGTAATAAACGTGCAGGATAGAGAGTAAAACCAGAGCAACGACGACAGTGTAATAAACGTGCAGGATAGAGAGTAAAACCAGAGTAGCGACGACAGTGTAATAAACGTGCAGGATAGAGAGTAAAACCAGAGCAGCGACGACAGTGTAATAAACGTGCAGGATAGAGAGTAAAACCAGAGCAGCGACGACAGCGTGACAGACGTACAGCATATAGAGTAAAACCAGAGCAGCTACGACAGTAGAGGATAGAGAGTAAAAACAGAGCAGCGACGACAGTGTGACAGACGTACAGCATAGAGAGTAAAACCAGAGCAATGAAGACAGCGTGATAGACGTAAGGCACAGAGAGTAAAACCAGAGGAGCGACGACAGCGTGATTGACGTACAGCACAGAGAGTAAAGCCAGAGCAGCGACGACAGTGTGACAGCTGGCAAATGGTCACACGATACCGGTGAAATGCGTTCTTTTGTCAACTGACCTCATTCAGGGATTAATTCTAACCGTTCTAAATGCATAAATAGTCGTAAATTACACGCCCCATGGCATCATGGCTAGCAGATCATCTGCGGATTATCGTGGGTTACCCCCGGGTTCTGCCCGGTTTTCTCCCACCATAGCCCTGGCCACTGTCATAAAAGTGAAATATTCTTGAATACACCATAAAACACCAAACAAATAAACGAATCACATCCGAAAATGTAATACGATATAATGTGATGCGTGTACACTGTCACTGCAGAAAATCACCCTTACCCCATCCATAAGAAAAGCATAATACTGTCGGAGATTTGCCAGTGCTGAGCTGGTTCTGTTCATACTGGGAGTGGCCGCAGATCTAGCGTACCAGCTGAAAAGAAAGAAGAGAGATTATTTTTTTTGATTGGTGTATATTCACGTATATGATTTAGTTATTTAATATGATTGGGTTTTCTTTTTCACTTATAAGATTTTAGGCATATGGCTGAAGGAAACCAGTCACTAGTCTAGAATTACTCCAAACTGAGTGTTGTCATCACATTTAACATACAATAACATTAAACCAATGTAAAGGGTCCATCAAAGAAGTAAATAAATGCATACCTGTGCTTATCACCCTTGGATGAGTGGAGGAGCTGATTGGTTTCTCTATGATTAGACCATGGTTAACTGAGGTGATATATTGTTTTTTACAATGTGTTAATGCAATTAAGATTGTTTATTGTCACCAGACAACGATACCTAGCCATGCGTATGCGCATATAAACACTGACCTAAACAACGGAGGAATTCATCAAGCATAAATGTAACCGCAGAATGTAAGGTGAATGTGTGGAATAATGTAACTGCAATTTAAAAGCATTATGGATCCTAAAATTCATTTCTTTTTTTGTTTGTAACATTTCCTCTTAAATCAGATCACTATATTGAGGCATAACCTAGAGAAAATCATTTCAGAAAAGTATTGCGAGTAATTGACGAGGTTGTGTGAAAGCGGTCACCGTTACTTAACGTTGTGTTGACTTTCTGGCCTCGTCTCGAAGTCGGGACACCTAAGGTCAGTTCATACCAAAGACTCTAGAACCGGTTCTTGTTGCTGCCTCGCTTGGTGCTTGGCACTGAGAAATTAGAGCAAGGAAACAGGACTGGCTGGCATGGTATCAGTGTAATTTGGCTAGGAGGGGTGTCATGTCTGGTGTCCTCAACATGATTCATCAGTGGTGGCAGTACTTTGGCGGCATAAGCTCGCTCTACCACAAGGAGACACAGTATCTGTACACACACCTATATATATATATATATATATATATATATATATATATATATATATATATATATATATATATATATATATATATAGGCTTTTCCGATATGATCAAAGGTACTCACAAAGCGAAAACGGAGAAATCAAGCACCACCATGATCTCGACCTCGTACACAGTCTGGGTTTGTCGTCTGTCACGTGACTCTGTTCGAAAACAGGTAAGCCAGTGAAATACTAGAAATACAGTCTACCTTGTACTCATTACTTTGATGAGGTCTTTCTAGTTAATGTTTTCATGGAATTCACACGTGTTTTTTCGCCTGTTACATATTATTGAATCATATAACACATGATAAGTTTATATGACACATAAAGGTCAAAAGTTTGAGCACTTGACTATAATTAATTTAGTGAAAACAATCGGTGCTGGTAGATTCAGATATTCAGTATTCAACGGTCATTCCAATGGTGTTTACTTAACTTCGTGTTTGGTTGTGTAAACCTTTGGTAATATGTCGTACGCAAAATAAGATATCTTGCCGTATGTGAGAAGATCTGTCAACAACCTGCACATGGTCGTGGGTTTTCCCCAGGTTCTGTCTGGTTTCCTCTCACCATATAATGGTGGCCGCCGTCATATACGTGAAATATTATTGAGTAAGGCGTAAAACACCTATGAAATAAACATATTAAAAAATTTCCCGGGGGGGGGGGACCCACGACCATTCACAGGTTTCGCAGATTATGTCCAACACGGCTAATGGACGAGTTTCAAACAACATTGTGTACTCACACATGTTAAAGGAAGCAGTGTTCGCTTCAGAAAACTTTGTCCCTGATCGATAAGTTGTTGATTTGATGAACAACAAAACTGAAGTTACTCCTTTAAGTTGACTGAAGATATACGCTATTGAAGATTTGGACACTTACTAATGTTGTTATGGATTGCTGAAGGAACACTGGGTTGTGAAATGACCTTTTGAATTACATGACGGTTTTCAAGGTCATCCGATTGAGACGTTGTCAAATCAAGGTCATCTGTGCTCCGCAACTCAGGCGTGATGTAATAGTCTTGTCCAGCATGAGAGAAAACCCCATCCTAGATTGGAAAAGGCGGGGAGTGGGGGGGGAGGTATGGAATGAGTAAAAAAAAAATAAATAAGGATAAAAAGATAAAAAATTCATCAGCTTCCTAAAAATAAAAAAAAATTCCCCCCAAGATTTATCATTTGTGGCATGACCATGCCTGTACTATATAGTAAAACATTGTTTTTTTAAATTGATGCTAACTGATTGAAAGGGCAACAAAACAAATAATCTTTAGTATATCTGACAAGGTTATCTGGCTACTTACTTGGTCTCTCTGCCGCATGTTCGGGAATGTTTTTATTTGTACCCTCCGGCACCGATTGGGACTATCCAAGGGTAAAATTTAAAGGATAGGCCTACTTTCCATCACTTATTACCAGCACAATAAAGCTTAGAATTTTCGTTCTGATGACTGTTTATAAACGCACGAGCGAGAGTAAAGGTAAACCCGGGGAACGATGGCGATTGTTCTGAATATACAGTTTCAGTATTGACAGAAAGTTAATGATTTAATCATGGCGGTACTTACAATAGTGTGTGACGCCCGTACATTGTCGTATTTCACCATGAAGGATCCTCCGTGGGATGAACATTTGTAATGGTTATGAACCTGAGCGAGCAGAAAACTGTATTAGGATATTCATGTGTCTGTATATCCCAAGTAACCGACCTAATCTATTTCAAGGCACCTCTCACCAATGCAGTCGCTGTGAGTTCAAATCCAGCACAAGCTGGCTTCTTCCCCAGTCGTACATTCTAAAACATTCTTGAGTATGGCGTAAACCGGCAATCAAATAAACAAATAAACACAAAATAAATGAATGAATGAATGAACGAATGAATAAATAAATAAATATTTGAGGACACATTCTACATGTGTGAGAATCACTGAGTATCACCATGGCAACAAGAACTGTCGTGAATGGTGAATTTCGAAAATTTACGGTAAAATTACCAAATTGAGACTCTAAGATCACCACACAAGGATTAGATGACAAAGATGAACGAGAAGGAAAATGAAATAATTATTGAAAAAAATATTAGTAAGTTGTTGCCACCGTAGTTGGTAGGTTTCGCAAATTTAGAAAAAAAAAGATCAATTCGCTTTTGTTTTGTTGTCCCGGGAGCAAATTGGTCAGATGTAAATCGCCGACTTTTATGTACCTGTCATGTGAGTGTCACACAATTAATTTGCCCAGAGGGCAAACGATTTATGAATATGAAAGTGACTATGTTCACAAGTTGTGTGAAATGAAGAAGAAAATCAACCGTGTCTACAAAACACGAAGATACGTGTGTCCGAGTGCCTATGAAACTTGGTATAAAACACAATGCTGATAACCATACTTCTTTAGAGTCAGGAAACAAAAAGATATTTGTCTTAGTTAGAATATATTTTCATCACGGTTTTGAGGTTGTGGTACTTAATGCACCTTTTTATGTATACAGCAACATGGTAACATCACAAAATAGGGGCCTCCGTGGCTCAGCTGGTAATGGCACAGGACCCGCGGGTGGTCGTGGGTTTCCCGCGGGCTGTGCCCGGTTTCCTCCCACCATAAGTCGTATAAGTGAAATATTCTTGAGTACGGCGTAAAACACCAATCAAATAAAATAAATAAAATAAAACCTCCCAAAATGGCACATAAGGTTATTTTCTCTTACATTTCGAGGGATAATATTATTTATTGCAAGGTGTAATTTGTAAACATCTTTTTCCCGCCCCTCCTTCTGATATGTGAAGTGTATAAGTTTGACCGGGAATTATTATTTTGCTTGGAGAAGTTATTTCTCTAAAAGTCTAAATTCTAGGGCATCTTATGTTTTAAGAATGTTTGCCATGTTTGAAATAAACAATGCGTTTATTTTTGTGAGTGAAGTTGTGTACTGCAAATGAAAGACAGCGTGCAGAGCTCGATGGAAACCACTTCCCATGGCAAGGTGTTTAACGAACCGAAGCCAACACTATTGCACACAAATTATAGATTTCGTGTCGGCTTACAAGAATTCCCGGTTCCGTCTCCTCTGTGGACGCGAGCCTCTCGAGCCTGTGTTTCTCAACCAGGAAGAATGTTGGTACGGAGTTCACGTGGTGGTTTTTCTTGAGTTCAAAGGTCATCGGTTCTCCTCCTAGTGTGAACGAAACCGAGGCAGCTGATGGAAATGTGTCTTCATGCGTGAGACTAGAGAACGTCAAGACGTTGGTTTCTGTAGGGTCAAAGACGAAGAAGAAAAAAGAAAGGTTACATATTTCATTATCGACAACTTCTATACTAGCATGGTACACGATTTAAATATTCATTTCACCCATTCACCCAGAACATATCTTGCACCTTTCATCATTGAAAACTGTTGAATGCTTCTCCTTGCATGACTCCGTCCTATTTTCGTACTGTACAAACTTTCTTAGTCCTTTGGAGGTTTGTGTTATATGGCGTTGTGGGAATTGGACATGTGATTATTGAACTGGAACGTCCGTATTTGTTGATCACTGGTACGCAAATATCAGTTTCGACGCATATCCGTTTACGGATAGGTCACCATTTTTTGCTGTGTTTGTGACGCATACGTCTGTACACATACGCATATCTTGTGACGTATATTCCATTTTGAAATGTATAAGAAAACTATTCTCATGGCTGCTGTTTTTGCTATAAAACATGTGTGATATTTACCATCGAAAAATAAGCGAAACGCAAAATTTATTAAAAATTTAAATTGTCATCTTCAGCGTATACCGGCTACAATCAATTACAACGTAAAGAAGGCAAAAGATGTTCTATGAACGCAAATGGATAAGGTTGTTTCATTCGTATCCGTATATATAAATGAAGCCTGACGAAAATTAAAAAACATAAAAATGATGCCAAAATCAGATTCCCCTGCAAATATGGTCTTTTTTCCGATCACATGCATTTAATCTGAATTGTGACAGTATTTATGAATATATAAAAATATAAATATCATCAAAATCCAGGTTGAACACAATTGTTAGCTGAAAAGACCAAATTCAAGTGCAAATATAGTTATTAAACATGTTTTACATCCTCATGTAGAACATGTTTTACACAAACACCAAATATACCAAAATGTGGTCCCAAATACGCACCATACCAAAATTATTTTTAAGTTTTATTTTTCTCTTCAAGAAAGATCGTAAAAAATACTGAATATCGGATTTACAACGAACTTTTCGCGCCCCCTTCCATTGGACTTGTAGTTTTTTTATGTTTTAGTGGCTAGACTCATTCATCTACATGTGAATCATCGTACCCACTGACAACTGACGTCAATGGCTGCCGTGCGTGTCCTGTGTATTAGGCCTGTATGGAATAAACATGCATGACATTTCCTGCATATACCTATTGATACACAATCTCGTATAATTATCATTGTTATGCACGTTATTTTTTCATAATATATAATAACAATATATATTAATTTGCCGCATATGATCTGTTTTCAGTGAGACGGGGGAGGGGGAGCGGGCGGTTCCGTGGCCGAGGTGGTTAGCGTGCCAGCCCGGCGCAATGACCCAGGAGCCTTCATCAGCGCGGTGGCTCTGAGTTCAAGTCCAGCTCGTGCTGGCTTCTTCTCCGGCTATACGTGGGAAGGCCTGCCAGTCACCGGATTCCTCCAAGCATAATACTGGTCGTCGTTGTATAAAGGGAATATTCTTGAGTACAGCGTAAAATACCAATCAAATAAATAAATAAATAAATGTTTTCAACGCACCGGTTATGTACCAAATATTCCAAAGCACCACAGAAAAACCATGTACATGCTCTTTTGAAACGTCGCCCGTATGAGATATATTGTATGTCGGTCATGTTATTGTCAAACTTTGTGGAAACACATTTCCGTCTTCGCGTCCTTTCTTAACGAATACAAGCCGCTTGACCACCTTTACGGACAAAACTTCTATAGTGTGTATTTATAGATTTCAAACTGAATTGCCTTGAAAAAAAAAATAACGGCTGATATTGTTATTTTAAATAAACAAGAAGAAAACAAGTCTTATAAACAAGTCATTCGCCAGTTATGACTCTGCAGTCGCTGCTCTGGTTTACTCTCTATGCTGTATGTCATTAATTATATTTTAAACCAAAAAGAACGCCGATGAACTTTTGTGATATGCTTATATGGAAAAGGATCTCGTTTCACCGAGGACATGGCCGTCAAACGCTGCATTCATAAGGTATGTGTCCTGCGTTTTTATTTGCTATTGACGCGGATCTAATGTGTTTACAAATCATACAATGAACGATAGAAATGAGTCATCGGTTAACAAAGCAGTATACGAAGTGATTCACATACTTGGCAGCTTGGAGATCACATAACTTTTGATAGATGTTTCACAAAGCCAAGCTGGGTTTAGGTCTTTGACCTTAATCTTCACAAAAAAACAAACTGTTTAAAGTTGAAAGCCCAGACATGTCGTGCGATTGTAACATAACAGCATACAATAAGAAGAACTCAGTTAGATACATGTATTTAAGTTTCATATGTATTGCATGTTTTATTAAAGCTTAAGCCAGAAATGGTTTTGTAAAATGGGTACACCGCGCCCAGCTCAATCCCAACCAATCACTCACACTTATTGGGCCATCAGCGTTCTTGACAAGGCTTTTGTGTGCACGCTCAGATTAAAGGGATACTGTCTACAGCTTGGGGTATATTGAGAGAAAGTCACGATCGAGCTTTGCTAGAAGGCTTTTCTGTCAATTAACTAGACATAGTGTATTGAAATCGTTTAGACAGCTCCTGATAATTAAATAAACCAGTTTCACAGGCTGTGAAGCTTACTAGACATATTACCATTTTTTTCATAAACATATCGTAAAGCGACTATTTGAAATGTTTCTTACATACAAACGACGTCAAACACAAATGAACTTCTGTACTTAAAGGCACAATTTAACATGGTAAAATCTCTGTGTCCCTCGCCAACGACACAAATAAAAGGTTCCAAATTGCCCTCCAAGATATAGAATACCCAAAGAGGCTAGCTCGTCCTTTTCTTTGTTCTATCATCTCTCGTCATAATAAGCTTTTATATAGGCCTACCTGGTTATTTTTTGTTATTTGTCTGTGGTTAAACGCCAACATTTTGCATTTATGAGATGGAGGTTTATGTGTGGAAGAAATCCAATTTCTCGGTATAAACCAAGGACTTAGGACAAGCTCGTGATGAACTTTTCCACGTGTTATGTACATATACACATATTTATGGAAGAGAAGCGGTGTTCAACAAAAGTTTCACTGCACAAAAACAGCCACGGGAGCGTCATCAAGCGCTTGTCTTCACCAAGGCCCCAACATCAATGACACGAGCAATGACACGAACAACGACACTGATGACATTTGTGAATCTCACTCGTAGCAATATGCATGTTATGGATGGAAAATACGACATATTTGCAAATTACTCCACTTTCAGTAAAGCAACATTTTCCTTGTGAAATGCACCTTTGGTTTGTCAGTAGCATATTTATCCCATTAGAATTTTATGCTCTGTATTTGCAAGAAGATAGGTTTTGTACAGAATCCCACTCTACCTCTACCTTTTGGCGTCAGTCGCATAGTCACCCACCGAACGTTAAAGCAGAAGACTGTAACGAGTTGCGGATACATGAGACAATGCTTAGATCACAGGCTTTCTCTCGATTATAGAAACAGTGGTCATTTTCTGTAATAGTCTGCTTCTTCCAACTTGTCGCCTATATTCAGCGCTCTGTATAATCTATCGTATTCATTCTCAAAATTTGCCTTTTGTTAGTAAAGAGTAACACCGGAAGCTCTACACAAATAAGTGGAAAATTCTTGAGTATTGTGTTTAGTGCGAATGAAACAATTAAACAAATAAATGACAGTAATTGAGTTTAAGGGCATTTTAAAAAGCACCCATACGCTTGACCGCCATTGTATAAGTGAATCATTCTGGATTGTGGTGTTTAACATTACATAAATAAAAAAATAAACAAATAAGTTACAAAAATAATTAACGGTTACTGATTTTGAGGGCATCTGAAAAAGAATCATGGGACATCCGTGGCCGAGGTGCTTTAGAGTGCCAGCGCCACACAATAGCCTAAAAGCCTCTCACCATTGCGGTCGCTGTGAGTTCAAATCCTGCTAATGCTGGCTCCTTCTCCGGCCGTGCGCGAGAACGCCTACCAGTAGATTGCGGATGGTCCTGGATTTCCCCTGGGCTTGGCCCGATTTCCTCCCATAATACTGACCGCCGTCGTATAAGTGAAATATTCTTATGGCGTAAAACAGTACTCAAAATGAAAGATATATAAAAATAAATATATATAAATAAAAAAGCTTAATTTTGCCTTAAGTGAAGCATTTCTGATTAAGGTGTTAAACAAGAAATAAATAAATGAACAAATAAAAAAAGTAAAAATTATATAAATAAATAACGGTGCCTGGTTTGGGGGTATCTTAAAAGAATCCACCTTGCCTCAATTAACATATTTTTGGGGAGATTTTAAGGCAGAATACAGGTTATGAAATAATGACTTTAGATTTAAAAATAATTTTGTCATAATTCGAGCAAAATTAAACTGTCTGACCGACTCAATATCTCAGAAAGGGACACTGGAAGGTCACGGAAAGGTCCCTGGAAAGAGATGTTTGCGAATAAGAGAAAGGTATCCCTGCTTGACGCTTTATCAAAACAAAATTCGTTCTTCGAAATGAATTATTTAGATGTAGTCATTTCCTTACCTCTGCTTGAAAAGTGGTTCTGAAAAGCAGAAATGTCTATAGCTAGAGCCGTCATCCAGAAGGACCAGAATCCAGCGGAGAACGTCAACGTCCTCATCATGATAGCAGGCTAGTCAGTGTACGCGGTTAGACCCTTCTTCAGAAGACAACAACAGTTGGCCAATACAATATGCGCAAACGCACAAACCTTGATATCTCATACACATCGAACCATTATACATTAACATAGGTTTGAATTCAGGCTATTCAGTGTGCCTGGAACAATCCCTGGCAAGGGAACAGAATGCTAACAGAACCATATTCACACAGACCACGTTTAACTGACCTATTATAGGTACAAATGCTGACCTAGTTCCTTGTCACTCAAGGCCAAATGCTTAGCATTATAATGTAGCATGCTTTCGAAATACCCTGTGCTTTATTAAATACAAACCTTATCACAGCGGACCACTGCTGCACGATTTTCATTAACACTTTAGTTGTATTTGAAACACATGTCTCAAAACTAATCTGATTCAACATTCACAAATAATCCAAACAAGCTAAATCAATCAATCAATAAATGAATTAAAAATAATAATAATATGAACTCAAATCCAAGGAATCACTTCTTCAATTACTCATTCCACAAATAATGCGATCTTACAGTAAGCCGAAAATAAGCGTCATTCAAATAAATTAAATAAATAAATAAATATTATCCCAAATCCCGAAGATTCAAGAAGATACAAGAAATCAATGCTTACACAAAATCAATCCATTAATCATGCGATCAAATATAGTACACCGAAGCTAAGCCTCGATCAGTCGGTGATTGTATAGGCGGAGCGATAAAACAACTCATTCATAACTCAAGAAATTAATTTATTTGTCGTTTGCATTACTGTGGTAAGATTTGCTGGTAAAGATTCCCCTGAGAGGTAGAGAAAACCACACCCCCACATCCCCACTGTAAAAAAATATATGACTTAAGGCCACAGCTTGTAACAATCGGGATGAGCTTAATTGTTCGTGGGGCCTGGGTGGCAACTAGCGTTCGGCGACACTCATGTGAACATTTGTGTAATCTAACATTCGTTGAAGACCACTAATGACGTAAAGATCTGTACGTCACATGTGTGTATGTTTGTCAGCAACTTGCCAAAGGTAGGTGGTTTATGTAGGTATGTATGTACGTATGTTTGGGGTTTAACGTCGTACTTAATTGTTCAGTCATATGACGACGAGGAGTCATATATGTTTGTGTACATCTTCTTGTGCCAGGGCGAGTGCATGCCGCTAAAGTGCTGCCGCCACTGAAGTATCATGCCGAGGACACCAGATATGACACTCCACCCAGTCACATTATACTAATACCCTGCCAAGCAGTCAGGTTTCCTTGCTATAACCTTTCAGTGCTGATCACCAAGCGAGACGGCAAGAAATGCGATTTTCAAAGTCTTTGGTATGACCCGACCCAGGTTTGATCCCGGGGTCCCCCGACTCACGTCGAGGGGTTTATCTAGCGCACTGTGACTGCCATCACGTAAGGTAAACTGTGGCGTTAAAGAGGCTACACCGAATATTTTTGTTGGCAAAAAAATCGATCAAAATGCTATGGTGTTCTTGCTCTTAATTGTAGAATAACGCAAATAATTACAAAATATTAGCCTGGTATGTGCCCGTGTATCTGAAGCTCCTAAAATTTACGAAGCTGGGCGCATAACTTATTCTAACGTCAAAATGATTTTAACATCATATATGGTACCAGTACCAATCCGTTATTTACTGAAAGGCAATAATTGAAACTATTTTAGGTAAATAAACAAGGTAAATAAATTTGATGTTATTAGTCAGTATGGATTTTTTTTTGCAAAAAATCTCCGATATAGCTTTTTCGAACGACAATAAAAGAAACAAATAAATCAAACTATAGACCTTTCTTCTGTGGGAGTTTTACGTATATACGACGGAGTTCACGTCAGTTTTATCTTAGGCAAATATATATATATATATATATATATATATATATATATATATATATATATATATATATATATATATATATATATATTAATTACTTTGTACACAGTCAAAACTGCATCGCAAATAACCGAGTCCGGCAATGAAAGAACTCAAAATTGACTCCACGCTAGACTCTAAAAATTCTCCCCTACTGAACAGAATTGAACTCGTCGGTACTGTTTGCAAGCAGGTACGTACTAAGCTGGGCGTTGGCCAACTAAAGTCACAGCCACCATTCAAACGTGCCATCTAGAATATAGTTTGTTTCAATATCCACATAAAAAAGCCCATCTATTTTTCCCTAGATATTTACTTTCGGACTGCCCTCTAGTCTCTGTGTCAAAACAAAGACGTAAGCAAAAGAGAACCGAGAATTTCTTTTCATGACAGGGCTGGATTTCACCGATAACGAGGCAATGAGCCGTGGTCTTGTACATAAAAGCACCGGCCTTTCAATCACTGGCTCCGGGATCACGAAGTGCTCTCAGACTTAAGTTAAAATTTCACATAGCTTTTAAATCGTTTTTTCAGATGTAACAAAGTCAAAATACTGCTTGACGAGGTAAATTCTGGGGATGTTATTGTACAACAAATTTCAGCTAAAATAGCGAAAAGAAACATGCCAAGTTTAATGATAAATTTTTTTACTTAAGTCCAAGATCGGCCGTGGACAGCGTAATAGTTTTATTTATTTATTTGATTGGTGTTTTACGCCGTACACAAGAATATTTCACTTATACGACTGCGGCCAGCATTATGGTGGGAGGAAACCGGACACAGCCCGGGGGAAACCCACGACCATCCGCAGGTTGCTGGCAGATCTTCCCACTTACGGCCGGAGAGGAAGCCAGCATGAGCTGGACTTGAACTCACAGCGACCGCACAGGTGAGAGGCTCCTGGGTCATTACGCTGCGTTAGCGCGCTAACCGACTGAGCCACGGAACGTGCCATCTGATTGGTCAGTAAACTATAGCTGGCTTCTCGTAGAACCCACTTACGGATTGATATCCGAACTGAAATTCATGGACTCTATATGAAAGATAATTACACTCTTACAAATATAATGTTTCATTTTTAAACACATACAGAATGTGGCCTATTTGCAAATTTATATAGTAGCCGTCAAAGTAAATATACCAGTCATTTGTATACCAGCCGTCAACCAAAATGGACCATCCATGATCTTAGTCCATAAGCTTGGTTTCGACGTCAAGAACCCATTGTCTCGGGTGACGTCATAATTATTTAAAAACCAGTGGTATGCTGGATATTGGGCGAAGTTCAGCGTGTTTTGACGGAGGCCGACACCAGTTACCTAAACTGCTATGGACTTAACTGTAAACCGTGTTACTGACACTGCCATATTTGAAATTGTTTACACGTTTCATTATGACATAACCTTAATAAATGCATTTTATTCTATTTCTTGTGGTATATGAGCTCACGACGGTATGGATTTAGGGACGGATGTTTGGAAATTAAAGCCATGTAGTCTATTCGCAGAGGCAGTAGTGTATGCTGTGTTACTGCGTGGAGTTTGATGGTGCAACCATTGTAAAACAAATTACTCTCCACGCCCATTGTCCAGCATGCAACGTCGTTTTGAACAATTATGACGTCACCCAAGGCAATGAGTTCTCGGTATCTAAACTAAGCTTATGAAGTTTAACATTATGAATTAGAAAATGTATTTTAACCGTATTTTCCTTGTAATAACACGGATGTTCAACATGTCAATGTGTAGAGCTTGTGCTTGTGTTGTTACGGGACACTGGTTAAAGGCAATTTTGGTAGCGAATATGACTGATTTACAGACAGCTGAATATACACGACTCTCCAAAAGAAATAGACTATAGTTTAAAACTTGTCGATAATCAGAATATGTATCTCTGTTGCGTTTCGATTACAACTGTTCATGTTTGCAACATGGCGATCTAAATATCTAAAATATACAGAATTAGACACAGTTATGAAGCGGAGTGCCAGAGACACTCATAAGAAAGTTTGTCAGTGATTTGCTGAAGGTCAGTGTTTTACCCAGGTCACCTCTGTTTCTTCCATCCATAAAATTGGCCGCTATTGTATGAAAGCAAAACTGTTTGGCGTATAACAGCTAATAGATAAATAAATAATTAAGTAAGTAATAAATAAATACTGCACTGACATCTGTAGACATGAAACAAAGTGCAACGATATATGACAAGCAACGAGATCATTTAACAGAGCTTTATTACATCAACTAAATGCGAAATAAATAAACATAAAAAATACATTCAAAATACAAACTTAAATACACTGAAATCACATTTTGGTCGAGTTTGAAATCGTATATGTGAATTTTGATTCGTCCTTCAGATTTGGGGGTAGTTCCGTGAAATATGGCAAGATGTAGTTTCAAGTTACCGCAATACAAGGAAACACAGAACTCCAGAAAGAGGCTACGTCTTAATTCGAGCAGAGCAACTCCACGAATTCTGTAACAGAGAAAAGAAAACAAATTTGACAGTACATGTGTCGTGAATGGTGCTTCTGGAGTTTACCCCACCGTACAAAGGAGCTGAGTTCAGTCCAATGTCGATCATTCGGTATTTTTTCTATATTTTTATTTATCTTGGTAGTGGCTAGAGGCGATTACTTTTCAATCACTAGAACACACGAGGTGTGGGGTTAAACCTGATTTTTGCCTTTGTATGTCGGTAAATATGCTTGGGGTATAACGTCGTACTAACAAGTTTTCAGTCATATGACGACGAAGAGTCATTGGATGTGTGTACATGTACTGTGTCTTCTTGTGGCAGAGCGAGTCAATGCCTCCAAAGTGCTGCCGCCACTGACGTATCATGTGGGAGACACCATACATGGGATCCCACCTAGTCACATTATACTGACCCGGTCAACCAGTCATCTTTCCTTGTTCTAACCTTTCAGAGCTAACTGGCTGGCAATTCGTAGATGAAAATATGAAAACGTGTACACTAAGTTCATGAACACTATTAATTAATTATGCATTGCTTTCTTTTCTGACGGGGCTATATACACGCCTGAACGAGAGTTTCCAGAATCGACGCGTATTTGCGCACTGCATACAGCGCCGCGCATGCGCGTGGTCACCAAAACATGTTGTGTTCAGGCAAACACAACGCTCTGGATATTGCATGGTCCGGGAATCAAGATATGCGTTGTGTGAAGTGCTCAATTGATAGTCCATTCATCTATCAAACGGTAACCACCGCTTACAGTATCTTTGAAATAGGAAATCAACTCGGGAATATTAGGCCTATGCATTACATTTTTATACTCAAATGTTAAGTTGAATCTCTTAGCTAACATTACTTGCATAGCGAAACTATAAAATCATGCTACTGTTTCATAACGTAAGATTTCCCCCAGTATGTTTCCTTTTTCCAGCTTTTGCTTGCTTCTTCTCCGACCAACTAAATGAAACATTTTTGAGTGCCGCGTAAAACACCAATCAAATAAATAAATAAATGGATTTATTAATATATGTTTTAACGCTAAAGTACATGGGACTGGCTGCGAGCAGAACTGTGACTGACAGAGTACACGTGGCTTTTCGAGACTCCCATTCTTAAAACGACTACTTTTCCAAAAGTTGACGGAAATCAAACATCAGTCTAAGGGACATAACTCTTACTTCGACCTATGATTGTGGCGGGTACTGTTACGATAAAGAATTAGAGATTTGTATACTCACAAACTGTGTTCATAACACTGGTAGAAGGCTTAGCCCGCTTTGGAAATACATACGTTATTTATGAACTAACTAGTTAATCAACTTCTGTAAATAACCACAACAAGATTATGCCCAAAATATTTCACTGAGCTGACATAAATGAACTATTTAGAGAACATACTCTTTCAACAGCTCATAGTCGCTTTGTCATCACGTGTATGTTTTAACATCGGCCATTCACTTAAAGGAATGCATAGGTATAAAATAACATTTTTTGCGGGATATTGCAACAATTCTAAACATACTGTACATTGACATTTTATACTGCCATGAAATTCGTAGATTTAGTTACCACAAGTTCGAGTGACATTAAGTACACCCATGGATACTCATGGGTACAATAAAAATATAATCTGTTAATTTTAACAGAAAGTCTGTTGTCTGAGTCAGAGCTACAATTTATCCTGATATTATAACATAATACTTTCTCATATTCAACATAATAGTCTGTTAGTCTCATGGAATATTAATTTTGAACTAATAGAATATTTGTGCTTTAGAGTAAACACTAACCATTGTAGTTTATTTTCCCGTCTTTGTTCTTATCGGCGACTTTAATCATTTCGTCTATCTCCTTTGGCGTCAAACCCTCTTCCCCTAGACGTTTCATAACTTCCGCTAATTCCGCAGAATCAATAAAGTTGCTGTTGTCGCGGTCAAAAATCTTGAATGCCAGTCGCAGTTCTTCTTTTTCTTCCTCTTGAGATTTCAAGCCTTTTACGGAAACGAGTCTCGTGAATTCATTAAAGTCGATGACGCCGTTCTCTGAAAAACCAACAATAACTGGTACGATCAGAAAGCTACAATAATTTGGATGCAACAGTAGCGGTGCACAGTTAATTTACACATCTACCTAGCGTTTACTCGTTGTCCTCAGCATTGAAATCAATCTTACAATATTTCGCCAATTGTTTTGTTCAACGCCGTTCTAAAAATTGTTTCACTTATCCGACCAAGGACAACTTTATGGGTGGAGAAAGCCGGACTGTATGGAGAAAACCACTATCCTCCGGTAGGTAACTTCTTAATATTTGGGAAAAGAATTATGTTTCAGTCTCAAGAACAATTGGACCAGATACATAATGATAGGTATCATCGACTGCAAACGTTTAGGCCAGCTAATACAAAGAAGGAAATTATTGAACTCTCAGTTGATATTGGCTGGTATCGATGAATTTTGTCGATAGTTAAGTATTCGTGATTATCGATAAGTCTTTATCGTCATCGACAAATAATAACACCATAAAATTCAAATGATTTATATCACTGGTTAGCTTATAGGAATATAGTAAGTTATAGGAACAGTATTCGGAGTACTGCCATGTAAGGTTTTAAAAAACGAAGAATTTAAATCAGTTACACAGGCATTTGAACAGTATGAACCGGCAACTTACGCGCGATATCCGCCTTTGGACATTTATCTGACGTGTGACACCCGCCTTTGAAAAGTAGGGATGAACCGGTAACTGAAGTCACGCGTGATGTCCGCGTTTTAACATTTAACTTAGGCATTATGTCCGGCGTGAAAGGCGTGAGCCATTAACTTACGCGTGGTGTCCACGTTTGAAAAGTATATAAAAAACGGTAAGTTATACGTGGTGTTTCCATGTTAACAATATGATTCAGTAATTTACGCGTGATGTCCGTGTTTGAAAAGTATCCGTGAACCGGTATCTTACGTGTGATGTCCGCGTTTGAGTGAGTGAATGCTCGGGGTTTAATGTCGTACTTAACAATTTTTCAGTCATATGACGACGAAGGAATCCTTAGTTCGCGTTTGAACAGCATAAGCCAGTAACATACGCGTGGTGTCCACGTTTGAAAAGTATAAAAACAGTACCTTATGCGTGATATTTCCGTTTTAACAGTATGATTCAGTAATTTACGCGTGATGTCCGCGGTTGAACAGTTTGAACCAGTAACTTACGCGTGAATCCGTGTTTGAACAGAATGTACCAGTAACTCAGGCGTTATCCCCACGCTTGAGCTGCACAAACCAGTAACTTACGTGTGATGTCTGCTTGTTTGATCATTTCCTCCAGGTTCTTGTTGGTAGGATTTTGTCCCAGAGCTCGCAAAACTGTCCCCAGCTCCGTGATGGAAATCACACCATCGCCATTTTTGTCAAACATCTTAAACGCCTCTTTGATTTCTGAAAATCAACAAAGTTTACCGGTGCTGTGCATTTTGGAACGTTAGCTTAATTCGGCGTCACAAGAGGTTTATTTTAATAATTTGATTGGCGTTTTACGCCCTACTCAAGAATATTTCACCTATACGTTGATGGCTGTTATAATATGTTTATAATACACAAATATTGTGTATTTTTAAAATTTTTTTTTTTAAATTTGTCTATTTAATTTACGATTCATGATCGGATGTTTGCACCGTTTTTTCTAACTGCTTCACCTCTCCCAGAGGCAGATTCATCAAGTTTATGAGGAAGTGCATGGAATAAACCACCGCCCTTCGGCAGGTACCTAACAAATCTCCTGACGTAAAGCCACGAGTCTTGGGTTCAATTCTTGGGTTCGAGTCAGTTTCGATTGTGATTTGATTTTGATCCTCGTCTATTGTGAACATAAAGAAACCGAAATTCTCTTCCTGATTTGTATTTCTTGAAATGGGTAAAATCTGAAGTCAAGACACCTAAACTGAAAATGAAGTGTTTTTGTTTTTTGCGCCGTGTTTTCTTCCATACCTTTCTTTTAAGCTAATCACTGTATTTTCTCGACAGTGTTCGATACGATACACAGTTAGTAAGAAATGAATTAACCTGATAATTTGCATAAATGACTTAATGCAATATTTTCCATTGTCAGGCGTGTTTTTGCATACAGGCTTGTGAAAAAAAAAACGTGTCATCAAGTAAATACACCTTCTTTATGGTTTGGGGGCACTTTATCAAAGCTATTTGACTGATTTATACCTCAAGAATATTTATGACAGTGACAATGTTTATGGGTGGTGTTGGAAACTATGGCGGCTGATGGCAGCCGATATCGGCTTATAGCAGCTGCGACCTCAGTGACACCCTGACCTTCATGCCCCCCCATAGTGGCATGGAAGAGAAAAGCGCCGCTGGCGGATACGCGGGATCTCGAAGGTTGTGGTTGAAAATGGACGCTATCAGCCACCATAGGAAACCGCAGTGCCAAAAAAAAATGTTTGAACTAAGGTGTGACTTTCACTTGTAACTTTGTAAAAAAATGCATGTTTGTTTATGTGAAGCACTGCTGCACTCCCTTATCAAAATACCCAGAGCCACGTTTCTATTAGAATCTTAACATACCTGCGATCCTCTCCTTTGAAAGGTCGTTCTGCAAAACATAAAATGTACAAACATTACACAGACTAAAGAGTTTAAATGAGTTCAGCAATTTACTTACGTAAGCTAGACTTTAACTAATGCTGGATTAAAACAGGATTTTGACGAAAGTGTCTCATAATTAAAATAGGCAAAAAATACAAATCATAATATATTTGTGAAATTTAAAAAAATGTTCACTTTATGTGCACACAAATGTGGATGCAAGTTTTAATTTTAATATTGAAATATTAGCAGCCCAAAACAGTGCAGTCTGGGTTCGCACATGGGCCTTCATTGCTGTCAAGAGCTTGCTAGAGGGGGCAAGTCGATGCTTTAACCTTCCACTAGCGCCGCTCTACGTCGATTTTGAATCCGGCTATCCCGCCGTTGTTATGGTTGAATATAACCCATCCATATTCTATTGCTTATTTTGCATATCTTGAAAATTGCATTAATGTCAGAATATCCATTACCAAATTGTAGATAATGTAGTTTTTCGATCGGAGGTACTTTCCTACTATTATGGCTCGACATTTACTTTTTTATTTATTGTTTTTTTTGGTGTTTTACACCGTATTGAAGAATATATGAGGCCGGCCAGCGAGGTACTTTCCTACTCTTATGGCTTGACTTTGTTTAGATTTACTTTTTTATTTATTGTTTTTTTTTTTTGGTGTTTTATACCTTATTGAAGAATATATGACGCCGGCCAGCATTATGGTGGGAGGAAACCGGACAGAGCCCGCGGGAAACCCAAGATCATCCGCAGGTTGCCGTAAAAACCATCCCACGTACGGCGGGAGAGACCTCGTATAGAAATGTAGCGGTCGTTAACAGATCATGAGACGATGTAAAGTGCTACACCCGTTTATAAGGTGCTACATCCGGGTATGAAGTGCTACTCATCTTACCTTTGCGGACATTTTGTTTCTTGTTGCCGGATTTGATGGTACCGTCCTTCAAGCTATACCCGTGTGTTTGGATCTGCAGAAGAAAGAGAACCGTTATAAAGTGGTCGTTAACATACTACGGTCTATTTATAGAAGTATATATGGCGCCCTATTGTTCACGTGTAGTTGTTCATGAATTTTTCAGCAGCATAATCTACTTGTTCAAGCCATATGTGAACATAAAAGCCTGTTAAAAGCATGTCTCAATCGTACTGAAATTTACCTAAATGATTCGAACACAGCTGGCACAAAATGCAATTTGCCGTCTTGTAGCGATGGTTCTCCGTTTATCCTAAGAACAGAGTCGACGATGTTAGGTATTATTGTCTTTTTTTATCCACAAAGCTGTGGTAGACCGAGAAGTCCCTGATAGAGTTTAAACACACCGCTAAAATATGTATGCAATTACCCTCTAGGAGTGATCAATATTAAATGACACTGGATATTATATGCCCTTGTCCATGAGCCAACTTGAGGCTCGTATAAGTTAGAACGAGATTACGTGTATGTTACGCTACTGATTGGCCGACGAAAAGCTGAGGTATAGCGTGATTTAGGACCACGAATGATGGCCTCGATTTTCGAAAGCCCTTGTTGCTATAAGCAGAGCCCACTTCAGAACCGTTAGAAAATTTATGAAATACTTCAGCCGTGTGCACGGTAATTAAGGTGGTCATTAAAATGTCAGCAATAAAGTCTGAGACCAAGAAAGCATCGAATAGTGGAAGAAAATTGTCGGTATTTAGGTTGCAAATCCTATATCCGCTTGCCTTGCCTAATGTTCATTAGAACGTGAAATGAAGACCAT
This sequence comes from Liolophura sinensis, assembly GCF_032854445.1. Taxonomy (NCBI): domain Eukaryota; kingdom Metazoa; phylum Mollusca; class Polyplacophora; order Chitonida; family Chitonidae; genus Liolophura; species Liolophura sinensis. The sequence goes on along the minus strand of NC_088297.1, from coordinate 11,895,995 downwards.
TTCCTGCCCACCATTATGGTGAGCATACTTGGAAAGGTTCGTCAGTAATAAAGCAAAGAAGCAACGGCAGTGTCATAACTGGCAAATGAGAGTGAGTGAGTGAGTGAAAGTTTTAACGTCGTTTTCAACAATATTTCAGTTTTATCGCGACAATAAAACGTCAAGTAGTCGATCTACTACGGATAATTCATTTACTAGTCAGTCAAAAAAGGACATCAGAAGTCACATAACAAACACAGACGGTAGTTTAAAATCGCAGCATTCCGGCCATACCAGTGGTAGAGAGAAAATCAAAAATAGTATCACTTTCTACAGAATTGAAAAGTTTTGCAAGAGAGCTCACGTGAGGAATCTCGTGCAGGAGCAAAGTCGCCAGAGTCAAGCAATAGGGTTTTACTCTGACTGTTCATGTTACTGCTTAGGTACTAGCAAATCAAAACCCCCAACAGCACCATGGCTAAAGCAGAAGTAGGGACCTGACGTCAGACAAAACAAAGCGTTAACTGGTTGCGGCCGATCGACCTCTGACCAACAAGGTCGAGGGTTCGAATCTACCTTTCGCTTGTTTGGCTGGATCTTTAAGTCAGGGACTATGTCAGATGCCTGGCAAAGAATGCTGGGTTGCTTTGAGCACTGAAGTGGTTTCATTTAAATATTTATGAAAATGACGCCAAAGCCCATATAAAAAATACATGCAGATAAATAAAACATAAATAAATAAAAGAGCCAATGAAGAAAGAGGGAACATAAGGAGTGCATTTGACTTCTTCGTGCCGTGTATGAGCAAAACAAATGATGATTAAAGCTACTCACAAGTCATAACCTAGATTTAGTAATTTATTTATTTGGCTGATTTTGTACACCATACTCAAGAATGTTTCACTTACACGACCTTGGAAAAAGACCGAACAGAGCCCGGTGAAAATCTACGACCATCTCATCCTAATTGTTACAGTTGACTGACTATTCCACATGACAAACGATACTAATTCAATGGAAACAGAGACAGCATCACCGAGTTGTATCGATTAAAGGCTTCTTGCGATTATATAACGGTAAAATTAAATGTGTTGTCAACTGAATCCTCCTGGTTAAAATGTTATGCTTGGAAACCACACACATATCCGGGCTTCACCCGGGAGGGTGATTTGACAAGAGCGGAACGACACTATCACGGTCTATTAGGTGAGGGTCCAGGTGCCGCTACTGCTGCCGGCGCGATACGATTCAAGAGAGGTAATTCTGTAAAACACGTTGTCTTCCACCGAGAACAATATGGAATGGTTCAAATAACAGAACATGTCTAAATGGGCCTATATACTATTTAGTAAATTGGTACGAGAGTGAAATATTGGACCATATGTAGGCTACAGCAAATATCTGTGGAATGAATGTTAATAGCTACGTAAGAAATATAGGCTAAAATATTTTTTCGTCGGCTTGAGCGGAACATTTTTGCCTCCCAGCCTACGCCTCTGGAAAGGGACAATGTGTACAAACCGAAGCATTGTCAAAATTTGCCCAGGTTACTGTTGTATGTGCTTTAAGTGCTGTCTTTATTCTTTCAGCAGACAACAGCGAGCATTGATCTGCCGGTACATATTATAGCTGCCAAAGACTCATTCATGCCGTACAGCTTGAACACTGGTCAAAGGAAACGCGAGTTTCTAACCAAACAAATAATGAAAGGCCTATCATGTGCAACAACAGAACTCGCGCGGAGAGACAGCAGGTCGCGAATTCCCATGCGCGAATGCATATGAATGTATCTGGGTAGAAAGTAGGTGGTGGAATCGCCATTTCCGGTTCAGAGACCACAATTTCCGTAATATAAAAATTTCAGAAGAATAAAACGTGTGTTATAGATGTGTAGATGCGTACAAATGACACACAATGCACAAGTTTCTGCTGAATATCAAATTTACTTCCTTAACTACAAAACATAGTTTTATAATTTTATAATTTCTGTTCTTAAAGCATAATTCCAATAGGAAAAAAAAATGAAATATTTCATTTTTGCGTCTTTTTCAACTAATCACTGTCAGGATATTCTATGCGTAAAATCTGAATATATAATTTAATGAAAGGTGTCTTGCAGGAACCTACGGATGGTCGTGGGTTTGCCCTGGGCTCTGCCGGGTTTCCACCCACCATAATGCTGGCCGCCATTGTATAACTTACATATTGTTGAGTACGGCATAAAACACCAATCAAATAAATAACTAATGAAAGGTTTTGAATAAACTGTGCAATATCTTACATAAGTATTAATAAAATGAAAATCAGTGTTTCTAAATTTTTGCTATATTATTTATATACGGTTCATAATAAGGATTTTTGTTTTTGTTGTGTATATGAATCAAAAAAAATATTTATTTATTTATTTATTTATATGATTGGTGTTTTACGCCGTACTCAAGAATATTTCACTTATATTCTTAGCGGTCTGATCCGGTCAGCATTAAGGTGGGAGGGAACCGAACACAGCCCGGGGTAAACCGACAACAATCGCCAGGTTGGTGCTTGACCTTCCCAAGTAACGGCCGTCAATGAAAATACGTTCAATATATGTTAAATGATGCACATACCAGAAAAATTAATCAACCGCATTAAAAAAATATTTTATATATTTCACTCTTTTTTTCACTTTTTCACTTTGTGACTCACAAGGGAGTCTTAGAATTACACTTACTGATAACTTCCACCCTTAGTAATATTGTACACTTCGCGTACCTGTTATGATATACCAGTGTGCACGTTAACACGGCGGTATATCAGTACTATTGATTACATGTAATTATTTATTTATTAACTAATTTATTTTTTTTTTTTTAATTAGGCATTAACTGGGAAGCTCAAGAATTTTGTTATGGGTGGAAGAAACCGGGGTACTCGGGAGTAAACTACCGGCAGTCGCCAGATACCTCACACACAAATAAATGTACAATTATCACCAACAAATAGCTGAATTAGCCCAACTGACCACTAATAAGTACTACATTATTTCATTTCCCCAAATATTTCCCCTGGCGACCAGTCTTTCTTGGCATATGCGCGATTGATTTATACGTAGTGACATTATTGCATGTGATCCTCGGTTTGGATCTAGGGCACATACTCTCTATGTACTTGCCATATAGCAGTATATACCTCGGGCCAAGTCGATCAATTTCTGAAGCCATCGTATGACTTATGTTTACAGTTCAGGCCTTAGGATTAGTGTATACTGATGTAGGTAATGTGAATCAATTCCTTACCACGGTTCGATTTATGTAGACGTATGTGCAGTGTATCGAAGGTCGATCTGTAGGCCTAAATCATGTGTCTTAATGTCTTCTACTGGCTACGTTCGTGGCTGAGTAACGTAGCTAATGCTATAGCAGTAACACAGCTGACCCACATACACCTTGTGGACTGACTGCACGTGTTAATAAGCTTATGTCGTACCTGGCTTGTTGGGGATGTTGGGAATCTGTAAGCATCTCACCCTAAGACACACTCTTCACATGTCAGTACTATTTTCCTGTGGTCATGCCGGTGTGTAAGATATGCACTGCTGGTTATCCCGCGGGTCTAGTGGCTGACAGGGTTTTGCCGTTGTGGAAAGATGTACAATCTTGCAGGTTACCTGTGACCCTGTTGCCGGGAACAAATGAACACTTGCTCCGATGTGTACTCAGAAGGTCTGTAGGCTGCTTACACTGTACGAAATCTTCTGTCTGGATCGCTGTCCCTGCACTCTAGGGATCGTGTTTTGGTGACTGACTTACTACAGTCAAGGCTGTATATCCAGCAACAATCAGTCCCCGATGACTTACGCCGCTGTCAAAGCGTACTGGTTCGCGCAGTAGCCAAGCGCTTGGCCAGACAATGCGCGTGCTCAGCAGGTCAACATTGCGACAGGCGGAATCCCCGAACGTGTCTCATCACGCTCAGGGTCCTGTTCACCGATCGATATGCAATAGTGTCCTCGAGATTCGGTGCTTGACAAACCGCCGCTAAAAAAGACCCAATTCATTTTGGTCATTAATTACTCCAGGGCATCCGACAGAAGTGAAATAAACAAAAACACGTAAATACGTACAAGTAAGTTTTTGTGTTACACATTCAAGGCTAGATTATGAGCTTTGATAAATGAAAGTAATGGCCGTTACTAACAATCGTGAAAAATCGCCTCGCCCTTGGCCAGTGAGGTCGTAAGTTCGAATCCAGCTTTCGCTGGTTCGGCCAGAAAGCTCTTCAGGTAGTTTTGTGATAACTTTGTCTGCAATTCTGTGTCCTTCTATATCTTCGAGTTAAAAACAATTGAAATAAACGAAAAGTGCATAGATTACAGAGACGGGCCAAGCACTATCTATTGTTCTGTATTATCAAGTAGTCGAATAAAGGGATTACTGACTAAGCTGTGGTTTCATGTCTGGTTGATTGTTCTATTTCTAAGTGAAATATCATTCTTTAGTACAACACCAATCGTCAATAAATAAAAACAGTAAACAAAAAAAACAAAAAAAAAAAAGAAAGAAAAGAAAAGAAAAAAAGAGATAAAACAAAAATACCGCAACAAGTAATTAATGGAGATTAAAGCCTCACTCTCTTACCCGACCTTCGTCAGACACCTCAAAAACTTCCTGACTAAGCCACACTTAAACCAATTTGGAATTTGCTTTCGAACCTTCGATTTATATAACTGACTAGGGACCTGTCGCTCTCAGCGATAAAATCGATTAATTTTAAAATACATAATAATATATATTCAGTCTGATAGAAAACACAAACATATAAAAATTAATGATTTTAGCGAGTTGTCTTCTTTGGTCTGACCGGCCCGGATAGCATAGTTGGTAGAGTGTCCGCTTTGGGAGCGGTAGATCCAGGATCAATCCTGGGTAGACTCACACCTAATACCTTAAAAGAGGAAGTTGTAACTTCTTCGCTTGGCGTTCAGCATGAAAGGGATAGTGCAACGACTGGTTGACCCGTATCAGCATAATGGCTCGGGCGGGGCAGCTTACTTGCCTTGGATAAGCCGTCTCAGTGCAACAGCACTAGATAAAAGAGCGGTGAAAATCCGCCCTGTAACAAGGGGGCACATTACGTGCACTCTAAGGATTCCTTCGTCGTCATTTGATTGAAAAATTGTTAAGTACGACCTTAAACCCCAAACACTCTCTCACTCTTTGGTCTGAATTTAAATTAGTGAATATAAACAGTAAGCTTGAGTCTGTCTTTTATTTTGCGCCATACATTAGTTCTGAATATTCTACTCCCGATTAGTTATTTTGCACAGGGTTGGTTTTGCGGAATAGTTCATGCCATTTTGTCTACCCCAATTCTTGCAAACCATTTAAACCATTGTTAAATAGTTCCGATTAGGATATTAAAGGGAGGCTACTAATGCACGGAAGCACAGCTGGAGAGTTGCTTCTCTTGCAATGCGGAGTTTTCGTACAATGTGGACGCAGACCCCCATTACAACTTTCGTTTTTCGGTACGAAAACTACGATTCTACTTCTGTGTATTTTAGGGTATAAAGTCTTTTTTTGCTCCCAGGCGACCATGTTTGGTGTACAGGTGCATGCTTGGTATTAAAATGCTGTCTAAACTTTGAGGAGGTGTGAGCTTTATTGATGAAAGTTTGAAATTCTGAGCGAGAGGACACAAGGTGTGAGGTAGTGATGAGGCTGCGAGTGACGTCCCCTTGGCGTTGCTAGGCACGCCTCCCAGCTGCCGGCATGGAAAGGTCCAGATTTTGACGGTCAACCTATGTCAAGATTTTTATGGCTTGTTTCTCACAGGCTGGGCCAGGTATGCACCAAAGCTTATTGGCCACGGAATGTTTGGGACTGAGCTACAGCGTTAGACGTTAACATTGTCGCTTATGGAAAATTAATGGGGGTCTGAGGACATGTTGATCACGTGTATTTTCAGATTGCGCAAGCACCAAATGGAGTCACATGTATTCGGTAATGTCTCTGCAGTTATTCGTTTTTTAACCCTAGCCACCCCATTTTTAACATAGCATTTTTAACACAGAAAAACTAACAGTGTGTTGACTTGTTTGTACTGATAATATTTTTCAGAGGAAAGTTTGAAGTGTGTTTTAAATCTATGATTAAATTTCCACCTCGTAAAATGCAAAAAGGTTTGTAACAACATTATTTTTTATTGGTTTGCGTGAGCTTAATGTAAATAGTGATACAAAACAGCCAGTTCTCAGTGAAGATGTCGAAATATTTATTTAGACCTAAAATAAACAAATGTAAATATTGCTTTCTATTTGCCAAGGGCGGGTAATTCTAAACCGACACTTAAGGCCCCGATAGCACAGTTGGTAGAGCGTCCGGGATGGAGGCGATAGACCCAGGGTAAGTCCTGGGTCGAGGAACACCTAAGACCTTGGCGCTCAGAATGAAGGGGATGGTGCAACGACTGGTTGACCCGTATCAGTATAATGGCTCGGGCGGGGCCACTTACTTGCCTTTGGTAAGGCGTCTCAGTGAAGCAGCGCCAGACAAAAGAGCAGTGGAAATCCGTCCTGCAACAAGGAGGCACATTACATACACTCTAAGGACTCCTTCGTCGTCATGTGATTAAAAAATTGTTAAGTACGACGTTAAACCCCAAGCACTCACTCACTCAAAACCGACAAATATACTTAAGTAATTTTCCATGAGGTATCTATGGTGTACATGTAACAAAATTCCCCTCCATCACTCTCCCCCCATTCTACGCCAACCAAAATCCATTTGAAAGCTATCAATGAAGGTTTGATGTTGTTTTGTAAAAGTAATGGATTGATAGACTGCGGTGTTACCTGCTGTACAATTTCCATTGTAACTTAATAGTGAAATGTTGGGTATCCTTGTCTAAGGCGCAATCACACCAAGGTTCCTCTCACCAATGCAATTGCTATGAGTTCAAGTCCAGCTCACGCAGGGTTCCTCTCCGGCCGTATGTGGGGAGGTCAACCTGCGGATGGTAGTGGGTTTCTCCCGGGCTCTGTCCAGTTGCCTCACACCATAATGCTGGCCGCCGTCATATAAATAAAATATTCTTGACTGTGGCGTAGACACCAATTCGATAAATAAATAAATAAATAAATAAATGAATAAATAATAGTGAAGTAATCCCTTTAATGCATCGCGGCCCTCCATTCTTCTGATACATATACATTTTTGCAACTGACAAACACGTCTGTAAGTCACTGCCTGTTTGTCTGTCGTTTGCTCAGAGCCTTTAGGGGCCATTCACTTTTGAAAGTCTTGAAAGTCTAAGACAATTCGAAGAATTAAAATAAAAATTCCTTAGATAAGCGACAATTTTACAACAGCAAAGTGTTTCTGAAGTTGAGACATAGACTGACATAAGTTAGAGACAACTTGGTGATCCATGGGCCATATGTACGACTATGCCTCACCAAACCAACCTCCTTTATTCTGACTGGCAAGTGTTGTGTCGCAACATGACCCTATTTCACCATACCCTGATCAGGTTGAACAAATAAGTTTTTATAATCTCTTCTCCGTGCGCGCACCAGTCCGGTACTTACACTGTTGTCGTACCCTTCAGCATATTGCGAAATGCGTGTAAGCTGTTTAAGAAAATGACGTTGATAAGGCTTTCCAAAGTTCTTGGTTCAAGAAAATGAATCTACGACAGTTTGAATACAGTTTGGTTCTGGTTCTACGGGATTTCATCACAGATCGTGCTAGCGCAGCGCGATGACCCAGGAGTCTCCCATCAATGCGATCGCTCTGAGTTCAAATCCACATGGACCGCCAGCAACCTGCGAATGGACTTCGCCGTGGCCTTGCCCGGCTTCCTCCCGTCTTAAAGCTGTTAGCCGTCGCATAAGTGAGATATTCTTGAGTGTGGAATAAAACGCCAATCAAATAAATAAATCATAACAGATTGGGCGGTTTTTTAATCCATGATCGAATACCATTGTTTTCTGTCTTTTCCCTCTAGGTGCTAAATATAAGCTATCTGACAATTTCTACACTGAAAACGATATAACAGTGGGAAACTGTACCTGTGCCATATCTGGTCGTTTTTTAAAACTTTGAATTTATTGGTATACGTGCTACAATCAACAGACAAATGCATGACAAACGTTCTACAATCAACAGCCAAATGTATGACAAACGTGCCACAGTCAACGGCCAAATGTACAGCCAGGCGCATGACAAATGTGCTACAGTCAACAGCCAAAATGAACAGCCAAGTGTATGACAAATGTGCTATAGTCAACAGCCAAGTGCATGACAAATGTGCTACAGTCAACAGCCAAATGCATGACCAAGCGTGCCACAGAGGCAAAATACCTGAAAAACGTGCTACAATCAACAGCCAAATGAATGCCAAACGTGCCATAAAGGCAAAATGCATGGCAAACGGCAACTGCAGACACATACAATGTCAAATGCATGTACGCATGCATGCATGTAATAATATTTTTTTCTCAGACTAGATAGTGTGGATCACAAACTAATAAAGAAAAAAGACATATAATGATGTATAGCTAATTTGACATGTATTATGCCCGGTAAGGCATTACCTTTAGCGATAAAGCGCCTTCCGCCAGCTAGCTAGGATACACGACTTAGTGGATATGTCAGATGTGAGTAAACTATATACAAAAAACGTTTTCAGAGGTCTGCATATAAAACAGTAAACAAATTTTCATTGTAAAACAACATATGTACTTGTACACACAATGTCTCCTCGTCGATATATGAGTGAAATATGGTTAAGTATGACGTAAAACTATATATAAGAGTTTAAGTTGGGTTAAAATTTAAGCAATACTCCTTGAGATTGTTTTGTGAAATGGCTTTAGGGTACTAAAAACTAAAAAAAAAAAGACAACGCATTTTCACATGCATGAATGCAGGCCAAAAAATTACTACCGTCTGTTATTCAGAATTCAATCATCCACAGGGACAAAAGACTGTAAACCTGTAGGGTCAGCCCTCTCTCTTTTCAGTCTATTTTGGGGCCGTCGGTGCGCGAGAATTTCACAATACCCCAACAGAGTTTGGTATCAAGCTGTAGGATCAGTACACGTACGATTGAGACGGACTATAAAAGACAGCTCAGTCTCTGTCAATATTCACCCTTTCCGTTACTCAGGCTTTAGCTAGGGGTTTCTTTGTTAAGTAGTTTCCCCCACGGTCATCAGATAGGGGTATGGGGAATTAAAAGGAATTTAAATTTGCTGAAGGCCTTTGAAGGTCATGGTGAGAACTAGACCTGAAAAGGATGAGGTTTCATCGTTTTTATTGTTGATTAGCGCCTTATTCATGAACGTTTATAAGCTTATAAGATGGCAGTCATTTTTTTATGGGTGGGTGAAACTCACAGGTCAGGCGGTTTTCATCGAACGTTACACTGTGCGAATGGGCCCGCGGGCGCTGCACACAGTTTATTTTTATGGAAGACTCATAAACAATGAAGGCTAGGAAATCTACAAATTACGTGTCCAAGGCAAGGATTGAACCCGTACCTCACGTGCCAGAGGACGGCGTGTCAACAAATGTATATACTGGGGGAGGTGTACCGTCCGGATTAAATCCACTTTCCTCCGGGCTTCACGCAGTTCTCTCTGGGACCTAACCAGCTTCCTCCATTCTTTACCCAGTTTCCTTCAGGTTGAGCCGACTTTCCTCGGAGCTTTTTCCAGCTTGTTTAGTTCTTTACTCATCTTTCTTTGGGTCTTACCTAAATTTTTATGGGCTTCTCTAGTTTCTTTAGGGCTTCACCCACATTCATCCGGGCTTTATCCAGTTTCCTCCAAGCTTTATCCCGTTTCCTCCAGGCTTACCCAGTTTCCTCCAAGTTTCACCCAGTTTCCTCCAGGCCTTACTCAGATGCCTCAACGCTTTACCCAGTTTCGTTCACCCTATGCTTTATCCAGTTTTCTCTAGACTGGAGAAATCTAGCTTCACCAATTTACTTAGTTTCCTCCTAATTCTGTCTAGTTTTTTTTGGGGGGGGGGGGGGTCGGCCCACTCTGCTCCGGGCGTTACCCAGTTTTCTGCGCGTTTACCCAGTTTCCTTCTGGCTCAGCCGAGTTTTCGATCCTTCGGAGGGCTCTACATAGTTTCTTACCTTCATAAAAAGTCGCTTTGTAGGTGAAATATTCTCTAATGTGGCTTTTATCTCGTAAAACATGCCGAGATGAGGATATCAAAAGCTGGTAATATGTATAGAGCTGTGCGAGGCTCCGCACTATACATCCTAATCCAAACATAATAGGTATCCTGACAATTGTCAATAATACCGGCCGAATTCAAAATCTATGGTATGTGGGTAAACAAAGAGACAAGGTTCACACGGCAAAGGACACTGACGAAGCCTATGTTACCCGACCCCAAAAAGAGGCGACATGCAAAGTGCAGATAACACAATCACTCAACGTCTGAATGACTCCAGCGCTGTCATTGTCAGGTTGATGTGACGGCTCGTGTTGAACCGCAGGGAAGGTTTGCTTGCAAACGCTATGGTTATCTAGGGTGGTAAATTCAATATGATATCACAAGCGCGTTGGCTGCGGACAGCGCGTGTTGACACCACAGTCTGTGTGAGTAGTTACGGGAGACGTTACCGTTGATAGCGAAAATAGCCGGGCATTACCTGCCCTGAAGAGGGCTTACAATACAAGCAGGGAAACACACCAGCCATGGCCGCAAATCCCGCCTACTCCGACGAGGACTCGGTAAATATACTCTTCCAAAGCAATACAGGCATATTCCGTTAAATTTTTTTGTTTATCCATTTGTTTAGCGCTGTACACAGGAGTTTACACAAGATGGCGATAGTTTTAGGAGTGGAGAAAAATGGCGTACCCGGTGTAAACCACCGACTTTTGGCAAGTTACTAAGGAGCCTATGAACAAAAGTCACATACAGATATTCACTCCATGTTTGATTATGGCAATGGACACAAACAACGCAGGATAAAATACACAGTACATTTGCTGCTAGTGAGGGATTGAATAACTCAAACCAAATTGAAGGGAATTTTAAAGCTGTTGGTAATTAAGTCATTCAGAAAAAAGACAGAAACTTTATTTTATAATTATCCAAGTTTATGGTTGGAATGATTGAACATTTATCAAGAAAAATGAGAGACAATAAATTATTAAATAAATGAATCGTTCAATCATAAATATAGGAAAGAATCTACCGTGGTACATAAAACGTGATTAATTATAGCTGTGGAACGTATACAGCATTGAAATTGCAACGGATTTAAGTTTCCCTAGGTTGTTGAAACTACTGAGCAATCGAAGCCTGCATGTTGTCTTGCTGGACCCATCAGCTGAGTTCCGAAGGACAAAAATCCCAAGGGCTCATTTTGCTTCACACGTAAACCTGACCGTTGTCGTTTAAGTGAAACGTCTCTGTGCACTGCCTTTAAAAGCCTAGTCCGAGGCAGTGTTAAGTATTTTGGATAAAATGTACGTTATGAAACAGTATCTGTAAAGAGACAGCTTTTCAAGAAGTGGAAGATCATGTTTGAATGACGAGAGTGGTATATCATGAAGAAAGAACCATAATAGGAAGGTGATGAAATTGAAATATTCATGACACAGATCTATCCACAAAATGTTAAGAGAGCTATGAAACTAAAAACGGCGAAATTATAGGATTGAGAAAATTGCGCATACCTGCTTGATATCAAAAATCGTTGATAGATTTTATCATTTGTCATTCCAATCGGCGGTCAGTGATTTTAATTTTCAACACGTTTCTTTTCCTTCTCATTTTACCATTGTAATACCTCAATGACAATAACCCAACAAAGAAAAAAGTGGTTGCCATAACAAAAATCACAGGGAGTTTATCATATTCAATTGTTATGCATCTTTCATGACAATATCTATAAGAATACTGATAATAATCGATCTTTTCAATCAATAAGAACTTGAACACACCCTTAACATACTAATGTTAAATTGCCAACATTTTCTGACTATTAAAATCATACGACATTTTTATGTGCTAGCATTGAAATGTTACACCACGTAATGAAAGTTGATCATTTAACGTAATGTTAAATATCAAGATTTAAACGTTGATAAAGTGGAACACAACGCCTAAAAGTATGAATTTAACATAAAACTGCAGAACACTACAATATTTTCTAAACATTTTGTCAAGCTGTACAGTTTAGAAATTGATTACCTAACGTTACGAATGCTTTTCCTCATCCACCACTGCCAAAATGTTGGAAATAACATAATTCACGTATATAGCATTTCACTTTTGTGAAAGCAATGATGTAAACAGAGATGTAGAACAGTAGGCTGTCAATCTGAATAACATTTTGTCCCATCCCAACTGCCCTTGTATTCTACACGCACACTTGTTTGAGGTAGTAAAAAAATTCGTCGTATGGATTGGGTTATGTAGATTCAACCTACCTACACCAGTAAGATGACAATGGTGTCTAGACTGCTTTCTAAAATATATTAAGTGAAATCGAAGCACCAGACAGTAAAAAAATATTCCATGGTTCCTTTACAAGATTCCTTCCTGTAATATTCACATGAGTGGAGTGAGTACATCATGTATACACCGGTTTGTAGGACACTTTGGGTAGCGCAAACTGAAGAGTTCAATATGATTATAAGGATCTGTAGGACAATACAAACTGGAAATGTATTTATTTATTTGTTTGATAGGTGCTTTACGCCGTACTCAAGAATATTTCACTTATACGACGGCAGCCAGCATTATGGTGGGTGGTAAGCGGGCAGAGCCCGGGGGAAACCCACGACCATCCGCAGGTTTGCTGGCAGACCTTCCCACGTACGGCCGGACGGGAAGTCAGCATGAGTTGGACTTATCTCACAGCGACCGCATTGGTGAGAGGCTCCTGGGTCATTACGCTGCGCTATAGCGCGCTAACCAAATAAGCCACGGAGGCCCCCGAAATGTATTTAAGAGTACCGGTACAAGGTTATGTAGTAGAGTGTGAACTGGACAGTACAACATGTGTGTGTGTGTGAAATTTTGCACAAGTAGAACAATCTAAACTAGAGAGTGCGTTACAATTACGTTTTGTAGGACAGTCCAAACTGGAGAGTGCATTATGAATATGATTTGTAGGACAGTCCAAACTGGAGAGTGCATTATGAGTATGTTTTGTATGACAGTCAGAAATAGAGAGTGCATTATCAGTATATTTTGTATGACAGTCCAAACTGGAGAGTGCATTATAATTACGTTTTGTAGGACAGTCCAAACTGGAGAGTGCATTATGAATATGATTTGTGGGGCAGTCCAAACTGGAGAGTGCATTATAAGTACGTTTTGTAAGAGAGTCCTAACTGTAGAGGGAGTGATGGATATGGTTTGTTTATAATTACGTTTTGTAGGGCAGTCCAAACTGGAGAGTGCATTATAAGTACGTTTTGTGTGACAGTCCAAACTGGAGAGTGCATTATGAATATAATTTGTATGACAGTCAAGAATGGAGAGTGCATTATGAGTATATTTTGTATGACAGTCCAAACTGGAGAGTGCATTATGAATATGATTTATAGGACAGTCCAAACTGGAGAGTGCATTATGAGTATGTTTTGTAAGAGAGTCCTAACTGGAGAGGGAATGATGGATATGGTTTGTTTATAATTACGTTTTGTAGGACAGTCCAAACTGGAGAGTGCATTATGAGTACGTTTTGTAGGACAGTCCAAACTTTAGAGTGCAATATGAATATGATTTGTAGGGCAGTCCAGACTGGAGAGTGTATTATGAGTATGTTTTGTAAGAGAGTCCTAACTGGAGAGGGAATGATGGATATAGTTTGTTTATAATTACGTTTTGTAGGACAGTCCAAACTGGAGAGTGCATTATGAGTACGTTTTGTAGGACAGTTTAAACTTTAGAGTGCAATATGAATATGATTTGTAGGGCAGTCCAGACTGGAGAGTGTATTATGAGTACGTTTTGTAAGACAGTCCAAACTGTAGAGGGAATGATGGATATGTTTTGTTTATAATTACGTTTTGTAGGACAGTCCAAACTGGAGAGTGCATTATGAGTACGTTTTGTATGACAGTCAAGAATGGAGAGTGCATTATGAGTATATTTTGTATGACAGTCCAAATCTGCTGAGTGCAATATGAGTATGTTTTGTAAGACAGTCCTAACTGTAGAGGGAATGATGGATATGGTTTGTTTATAATTACGTTTTGTAGGGCAATCCAAACCAGGGAGTACATTATAAGTATGATTTGTAGGGCAATCCAAACTGGAGAGTGTATTTTGAGTACGTTTTGTAGGACTCTTCAAATCAGAGAGTGCATTATGAGTATTATTTGTAGGGCAATCCAAACTGGAGAGTGCATTATGAGTACGTTTTGTAAGACAGTCCTAACTGTAGAGGGAATGATGGATATGGTTTGTTTATAATTACGTTTTGTAGGACAGTCCAAACTGGAGAGTGCATTATGAATATGATTTGTAGGGCAATCCAAACTGGAGAGTGCATTAAAAGTACGTTTTGTAGGACTCTCCAAACCAGAGAGTGCATTATTAGTATGCTTTGTATGACACTCAAAAATGGAGAGTGCATTATTAGTATATTTTGTATGACAGTCCAAACTGGAGAGCGCAATATAAGTATGATTTGTAGGGCAACCCAAATCAGAGAGTTTATTATGAGTACGTTTTGTAAGACAGTCCTAACTGAAATGGAATGATGGACATGGTTTGTTTATAATTACGTTTTGTAGGACAGTCCAAACTGGAGTGTGCATTATGAATATTATTTGTAGGGCAATCCAAACTGGAGAGTGCATTATAAGTACGTTTTGTAGGACAGTCCTAACTGGAGAGGGAATGATGGATATGGTTTGTTTATAATTACGTTTTGTAGGGCAATCCCAACTGGAGATTGCATTAAAAGTATGATTTGTAGGGCAATCCAAACTGCCGAGTGCATTATAAGTACGCTTGTAGGACTCTCCAAACCAGAGAGTGCATTATGAGTATGTTTTGTATGACAGTCAAGAATGGAGAGTGCATTATCAGTATATTTTGTATGACAGTCCAATCTGCTGAGTGCAATATGAGTATGATTTGTAGGGCAATCCAAACCAGAGAGATTATTATGAGTACGTTTTGTAGGACAGTCCTAATTGTAGAGGAATGATGGATATGTTTTGTTTATAATTACGTTTTGTAGGACAGTCCAAATCAGAGAGTGCATTATGAGTATGTTTTGTATGACAGTCAGAAATGGAGAGTGCATTATCAGTATATTTTGTATGACAGTCGAAACTGGAGAGTGCAATATGAGTATTATTTGTAGGGCAATCCAAACTGGAGAGTGCATTATGAGTACGTTTTGTAAGACAGTCCTAACTGTAGAGGGAATGATGGATATGGTTTGTTTATAATGACGTTTTGTAGGACAGTCCAAACTGGAGAGTGCATTATGAATATTATTTGTAGGGCAATCCAAACTGGAGAGTGCATTATAAGTACGTTTTGTAGGACTCTCCAAACCAGAGAGTGCATTATTAGTATGCTTTGTATGACACTCAAAAATGGAGAGTGCATTATTAGTATATTTTGTATGACAGTCCAAACTGGAGAGCGCAATATAAGTATGATTTGTAGGGCAACCCAAATCAGAGAGTTTATTATGAGTACGTTTTGTAAGACAGTCCTAACTGAAATGGAATGATGGACATGGTTTGTTTATAATTACGTTTTGTAGGACAGTCCAAACTGGAGTGTGCATTATGAATATTATTTGTAGGGCAATCCAAACTGGAGAGTGCATTATAAGTACGTTTTGTAGGACAGTCCTAACTGGAGAGGGAATGATGGATATGGTTTGTTTAAAATTACGTTTTGTAGGACAGTCCAAACTGGAGAGTGCATTAAAAGTATGATTTGTAGGGCAATCCAAACTGGAGAGTGCATTATAAGTACGTTTGTAGGACTCTCCAAACCAGAGAGTGCATTATGAGTATGTTTTGTATGACAGTCAAGAATGGAGAGTGCATTATCAGTATATTTTGTATGACAGTCCAAACTGGAGAGTGCAATATGAGTATGATTTGTAGGGCAATCCAAACCAGAGAGTTTATTATGAGTACGTTTTGTAAGACAGTCCTAACTGTAGAGGAATGATGGATATGTTTTGTTTATAATTACGTTTTGTAGGACAGTCCAAGCCAGAGAGTGCATTATGAGTATGTTTTGTATGACAGTCAGAAATGGAGAGTGCATTATCAGTATATTTTGTATGACAGTCCAAACTGGAGAGTGCAATATGAGTATTATTTGTAGGGCAATCCAAACTGGAGAGTGCATTATGAGTACGTTTTGTAAGACAGTCCTAACTGTAGAGGGAATGATGGATATGTTTTGTTTATAATGACGTTTTGTAGGACAGTCCGAACTGGAGAGTGCATTATAAATATGATTTGTAGGGCAATCCAAACTGGAGAGTGCATTATGAGTACGTTTTGTAGGACAGTCCTAACTGTAGAGTGTATTATGGATATGAGATTTTGTAGGACAATCCAGACTAGCACATTACTCGCTTTATAGTACAGTTTAAACTGGAAAGAGCATTTTGAGTACGCGTTTTCTAGGGCAGTTTAAACTGGACGGTGCATTTTGAGTACATGTTTTGTTAGACCGTCTAAATCGGAAAGTGCGTTATGAGTCCGCGTTTAAAAGGGCAAACGGGAGAGTACATCATGAGTATACGTTTTATGTAACAATGTAAATGAGCCAGTACATTTGGAGGATGCTTTTCGTAAGGAAATGTAAAGCGAACAGTACGTTATGAGTATTCGTTTTGCAGAAAGATTCAAACGGACAGTACATTGTGAACATGCCTTTATATATTTAGACCGGAGAATACATTTGGAGCCTGTGTCTATATATTTAGACCGGAGAATACATTTGGAGCCTGGCGTCTATTATTTAAACCGGAGAATACATTTGGAGCCTGTGTCTATATATTTAAACCGGTGAGTACATTGTGAGCATGCGTCTATATATCTAAACCGGAGAGTACATTATGAGCATGCGTTATATATTTAAACCGGAGAGGTGCATTATGAGCATGCGTTTATATACTTAAACCGGAGAGTACATTTTGAGCCTGCGTCTACTATTTAAACCGGAGAGTATATTGTGAGCCTGCGTCTATATATTTCAACTGGAGAGTACATTGTGAGCATAACTTTATACATTTAAAAGGAGAGTGCATTATAATAATGCGTCTTTGTATTTAAACCGGAGAATGCATCACGAGCATGTGTCTATATGTTAAAACCGGAGACCAGAGAGTACATTGTGAGCATGTGTGTATATATTTAAACCGGCGAGTAGATTATCAGTGTGCCCCACATTGTGCATACAGGTAGCACATCTGTACTCTTCCTCACAGATTTACTCAGAAGGCGATCGCGGAAGGAAGGGACAATTTGCACAGACGAACCTGAGACTACAAAGCTTTTAGCGAAAGAACTTCTGTGGGGGCACTTTCCATTCCCAAGGCGTAAATGGACGCATTTCAATCAAGGGCGTTTACCGTTTTTGTCGTTCATAGACCTGCCCTTGACTGGCTCGAGTTCGTTTCCAGGTAACGCCATGCACGGCCTCTTTAACATCACACATTGCAAAATAATGACAGACACATTTTTCCAGTTTACCACCATCAGAAACAAGGTCACTGCACAGTGCTACAAAGGAGATTTAGCCCACGCATTCATACATTACATACGAGATCGTAACGCAAATATAACTCTACTTCAGACAGCTCCTCAAAGCTTCAAAGAAAGCTGTTTGCAGTGACAAGGTACGAGATTAGCAACACATCTATGTAACGATATAAAGCTGTTTTTCTCAACTTTCGTGTATAAAGCATCCAGCATGTACCACAGTCAACACGCTCTATTTACTTTTTTTTATTTCTTTGCTTGGTGTTTTACGTAGAACTCGCTTATATTTCGCTTATACGAGGGCGAAAAACTTTATGTCAGGAGCCCGGGTGAAATCCGAAAGAATCCGCAGTTTGCTGGAAACGTTCACGTACGGCCACTACTTAAACAAGAACGACCCAACCCTGCATGTATACGTTAGCCGGATATGTCCACCTATTCTACACATGTTTAGTTTTCATGTCCACGAGCAGACGGCTTAGTCTTATGAAGATTAAAATATCTGCTATACAACTTCAATAAAAGACATCCGAGTGACGGGGATATTTGAGATATCGAACCGTTGCCAAGCGACCCACCGTTGGCGTATGTACCATCAATAAGTTTCCTCAAAGACACTCAGGTGTATCCAGGTGTGACCATCATATTGCAACCACGAGGCCTACTCTATATAGCATACCTGTAAAACATAAGCTTGCAGAATATATCTTACCCAAGCTTGTAATGTATTGGATATTTTTAACCTGTTTATAACTGTTTAAGGCGTAGATCGTGACGGAATGGTGTAGACACTCCTTTTTGAATCCAGATATGACACATGAGGTGCAGGCTCAATCCCGGACTTTGTTTGAGATTTTTGTACAGAATTTGCGAGCGAACGTAGAGAGCAACTCATGCACTGTAAGGAGTATGGCGGCTACTCAAACTATTTTCAAAATGGCAATGACTGTAATCTGTTTCTTTTAGCGACTCACCTATATTCAACTATTTTCAAATCAGCCGTACTCGCTACCAAATTTGCTTTTAAGGGACACGTAACAACCCAAGCTCTACACATCAATATGTTGGACGTCCATATTCTTGCAAAGAAAATGAATTTAGGGCGCTTTTTCTAATTTATAATGTTAAATTTCATAAGCCTTGTTTCCACACCAAGAACTCATTGCCTCGGGTGACATCATACTTATTCAGAAACAAATGGCATGCTGGACAATGGGCGTGGAGAGTACTTTGTTTTACAATAGGAGCACCAACATGCGGCTATGACAAACTGCATCCAGTCACACAGTTTTCATTACTGCCTCCGCGAATTGACTACATTCTTTGCGTTAAAGAATTTCCTGAAATGCAACTCTAAAATCATTCAGCCGTTAGATTATATACTAGAAGATATCAAATATAATTCATCTATTAAGGTAATATTATGCTAAAATCTGTAAATAAGTTCAAAAATTCAGAAACAGGTTTTAGAGTGAAGTCGATAGTTGACTGATTTTACCGACAGCTGAATATATTCATTTATTTTATTTATTTGATTGGTGTTTTACACCGTACTCAAGAATATTTCACTTATACGATGGTGGCCAGCATTATGGTGGGAGGAAACCGGGCAGAGCCCACGACCATCCGCAGGTTGCTGGAAGACCTTCCCACTTACGGCCGGAGAGGAAGCCAGCATGGGCTGGACTTGAACTCACAGCGACCGCATTGGTGAGAAGCTTCTGGGTCATTACGCTGCGCTAGCGCGCTGACCGACTGAGCCACGGAGACCCCTTCAGCTGAATATAGGCGACTCGCTAAAAGAAATAGAGTATAGTCTTATTAATATTGAGAATCGAATAAAATAATAGCAGGAACAAGAAAATACACAAGTTAGGGTAAAACGGATTGCTTGCCATAATAAAATTTTTTACTATATTTCACTGAAAAGATGTTAGGGCAAGAATTTTTTTAAACTTCTGTTGAGCACATCAGAATGATGCGCAACATTTTCCAGCTTCCAATAGTCTCTTTATCAACGAGGCTCTAATCAAATGACGGCATCCTCCGGCATAGTTTGTTGGAGTTGTTTAAGTAATTCAGAAGTTAGTAGAAAAATGCACCCCATAGCACCTTTGAGGGACCTTTTTTTCCGTAAGCTCAGCTCTATTTTGGTACTTGTAGGTATTTTCTCGGCAGTAAGTAGGTTAAGCTAATACTAAAATCAATTTCTTTAGCTGGCAGCTCTCTCTGTTTGTTAAGTCAGTCAGGCTTTATTTACTTAATATCTCCATAACACAACAGATATGATATCATCTCGACTCCAGTAGATACAGAGCTAGTCTACATTATTTTTAGATCTACTTATTACACAGTCATTCAGGAATCGTCTTTTCATGTTAGTGCGGATTTAGCAAAATGACTTAGACAAGTGTAGACTAGTTTATGCAAACACCGAAAATGTCGCAATCTACTTTTTTTTGAAGCAAACGAGTTCGTGTCGTGAGTATTTGTGCTAGTATTTTTGTTAGGCACGCTAATACGGGAGGTACCCAGACCGCAAATCTGATCTTAAAAAATATCCCAGTCTGTTAAGAAAACAATATTGAGCAAGTAAGACTTATGTGCTACTCTGTTCATAAGCATATTATATGTACACACAAACACTGTTTTCAAAGATATTTTTCAAATTTGAACAAACCCCATTTCCCTAGTTTTCTGCATGTGTTCCCGTTGGCCAAGCATGTCTAACCTGGGGCGGCGTAGTTGTGAAACCGTATCATCAGTTTTACAAAAGACAATGTCAGTAAAGGAAACAGTCGCGCCTTGAAGCGGAGACAAAAATCTTCATGTGTGTAAATCCAAAGGATGGAATGAAAACTAAATTCCAAAATAGCCACGCCTAAATATTCACTGAAAGTACACAGCAAAAACTGTTAGGCACATGTTAAAATAAAAACGGCCATTTGACCACTGTAGTAGACACGTCTCATATTTTGGAACAAACGTGGGAATGATTTACTGAAAATGCCAATGTTATCAAAAGGCTGCCAGCCTATGTTTTAACAAAAACGTATGCGTGTATAGTCCCATGTACATGTAACGCGTTTAGGGATAAAACGTCTGCGTTTATTTAAAAATAGCAAAGCGTTTACACTTTAACGCGTGTGTTTTTATAAACACCTGTCATGCGTATATATTTGCAGTGTATGTCTGATAGCAAACTTTGCTGATTTTAAGCAATACCTTTTTCTTTTGATAAATGTACATGTATCACTAGAATGGTGAATCGCTTTCTGACAAGAACACATTAAACTGACGTATACTAAATACTTACATGTACATGAGAATCAGGTTTAGGCACAGCTTAATCCCTGATTTAACACACGTTATTCCTTAACACGCAATGGTTATGGTTTGTTAGAAAAATCCAAGCCTGAAAACGTACCGATACCTCAACATTTATGCTGAATCAGTTTGTTGATCAACTCTGAAACACATCCATATGTATTCACTAATGCGGCTAATATTCTTGTGCCTTGAGCAATATTTCAGTGCCAGGAAGTTAGGCCAATGTCTATACCCTTCAGTTTCTGCACAACATACTTTCTTTTAAAGTAATTTGTCACTTTATCACAAGTTCGGCCTGGGGCAAACAATCTGGGTTTTTTTTCAGTCAAAAAACCTACATTATTCTACATAAATGTAACAACAGTAGCTTGCATTCCCAAATACATCTATCGCTGTGTGTTCAAGTCCAGCTCATGCTGGCTTCTTTTCCGACCGTAAATGGAAAAGGTCTTGCAGCAACCTGCGGATGGTCGTGGGTTTTCCCCGGTCTCTACCCAGACCATAGTGCTGGTCGCCCTTGTATAAGTGAATTATTCTTGAACACCCATCAAATAGATAAATAAATAGGCCTAACAGTGGCACTTTTTATTCGGTTTGTTATACTAACTGGAAAGTGCTTTCTTTCAAATTCAGAAAGTTAATGGCAGATATGACCATAAATTTTAAATGAGTGTTTTAAAAGCAGATTTTTTTTGAGCTTAAGCGATTAATTTACTGTTGAAACCTAATGAAATTCATGTGATATGTTTGTGGTTTTCTTTGCATGCATACACGTACATCAGTGTTCATGTAATTAGACGGAATAATTACCCTAGTAATTACCCAACAACAACCTGTCGCTCGCAGGTAGAAATGACAGGGTTCTAATATATTAATGCAAGAATACAGTGTACCTGTCGTGGCGTAAGTCTAGTGAATGTTTTCACACAAGTCCGCGTTTTTATTTAAACCCACCCCCAAGAATCTATTCGATGGTGGTAAATTTGGCGGATGGAGGAAATCGTGGTGCCTGACGTAAACCACCGACCTATGACAATTTAACGGCTAACTTTTCCACACCTGGCGTACAGATATTCGCCATAATTAGCTGATGCAAGACGTTCTGCGAGGAAGGTGTTAGCATGGCCACACGAGCGTCACTGACAGGTTATTTTCATTAAGGCCCCACAAACGCCGGGAGTAAAGAAACCACAAATTGAATGTGTAAAGTCGGGTTTGAACCGGCATCTCTTGTGTCCAAGTGATTAAAGTAGTCCTTGAGTAGCTTTCCCTGACCAATAAGATCACGACTTATAGCATTTGGCGTTCAATGAAATATTTCTCGTTGTTTCCTTCATGTTTAAGAGTCCTGGGAGGATAGGGCGTGGGGAAATGTACCGGCCTATAGAGGGGAAACCACCTGGGAACCTCTCATCGGAAGCCAATAAATTTAATAATAGACTACCGTCATTGCTGTACACCGATTGGCCGTCCACCAGCACCGCCGCCTATCGGCTAGCCGAAAGTCGTGAAGCTGTGGCTTCCCAGAGCCCATCTGGAAGATCCTGTCGAGCGAGTGAACAATCAAAACCCGAGTCCAAGGGAAGTAAGCGCCCGGTTCTAGCTGTGATTGTGTTCACCATCGTGATCATTGCTGCGGCAATTGCAATTGCTGTCACATTGACCGTACACAACAAAGGCAATAGCAGTGAGTATTAAAAATATACATATGATCAAATCCAGGTTGAGCCTATTTGTTAGATGAAGAAACCATATTATAGAGCGAATATGTTTATTAAACATGTGTTACATCCTCATTTATTTACATTATTACACAAAGACAATATACACCAAATATACCCACAAAATAATATTGTCTTTTTCTCTTCTAAGACAAATCGGAAAAATATTGAGACAACATTTATAAAAACTAACTTTTCGCAATCTTTCATCTGAACGTAAATTTTTTTATTTTCTATACCTTTAAATACAGCTCTGTTTTCTATTCATCTTTTAGTTTAGAGGCCACATTGATGTAGAAGTTTTGAACAGAACTCTAAATATAATATCTTTCGTAGGAAGACAAGTGCAGTACGTGGGAGAGGTTGTACTCCTTGACAACTGGACAAACGCCTTCGCGGACAATACGTCTGTGGAATACAGGGCGAAGAAGTTGACGATAGAAAATGAGGTAAGTTTAGGAACAATAATTCCTGAATCACTTGTTATATATGGTTTTTTTCTTTTACCTTTTGGTACTTAACTTCTCTTCCTGATTTCTCTCCTAATTGTCTCATTAACAGTTGAACAGGGTCTTCCACATCGGTAAAATGGGGTCAATCTACCAAAGCACAGAGGTCGTCGGCCTTAGGTAAGATGACATTTTTTTCAAGGTAAAATCTGTAGAGTTTTCTGTATTTTAAGAAAGTGCATAGTGTGACAAGTCAAAGTCAACTGTGAACCATTTTGACAGACAGGGAAATACCATACATATTCCTCGGAGGGCAAATTGTACGTACATCACAAAATATATATGATATATACTTATGATATACGGTAGTTACCGTAGTGTATTAAAATTGGTAAGCGTCTCCCATGTCTCCTGTATTTTTATTGTCTAAACAAGAAGATGCTACATCGTCCGAACGAGATATTACGTCGTCCGGGCGAGATATTATGTGATCAGGGCGAGATATTACGTGTTCAGGGCGAGATATTACGTGGTCAGGGCGAGATATTACGTGGTCAGGGCGAGATATTACGTCGTCAAGAGATTTTATGGCGCCTGGCCGAGATAATTAATTTATTTTACATGCCCCTTCTGCTACTCCGTGCATGAATTTCATGGCACACATTTCTCATGTCTACACCAGGAGAGGCAGCGTGATTGCTGACATCAAGATTATCATCAACATGCCTGATGATGCCGTCCAGCTTGATAATGGAAACCGTACTGGTGACGTTTGAAGACTCGGAGTCAAAGGTCGAGGTCGGCGGATTAATCAAAAACTCCATCAAAGATAACGTAAATCTGGAGATGGATACTGACCGGATTAGTGTTAAAGGTTAGTGTTATGACATAATCAGATAATCCGGAGGTACAGAATCCAGAGCTGTTAATTGAAA
Source organism: Liolophura sinensis (assembly GCF_032854445.1). Taxonomy (NCBI): domain Eukaryota; kingdom Metazoa; phylum Mollusca; class Polyplacophora; order Chitonida; family Chitonidae; genus Liolophura; species Liolophura sinensis. The sequence goes on along the minus strand of NC_088297.1, from coordinate 11,871,859 downwards.
TAGGTCTCTCTCATTTCGTAACACTAAACTATTATCAACTTTTGAAACTCACAGCTCGACCGCGTCCAGTTTCATAGATAGCGGAAACAGGAGTGTCCGGAGTAAATCAGAGACATTTGCCAAGTCATTCTTTAACTTATTGTAAAGCTCGCATTTTCACCAACAAACCATGGTAACATTGCATGTTGATTATATGTTTTGTAGTGGGCGTGAGTATTACGGAAACGACAACATCAAAGCCAGATATATCCACCGAGCCGCCAACAACAAAATCAACTACATCGGCAACACCGAAGAAAACAACCACACCAAAAAGCACGACGAAAAGTACCCCAACAACAACACAATCAGTCAGAAGCACAACTAGGACGAAAACAATGTCAACCTCGATGCCCACCTCAAGGTTTTCCACACCAACGCCGAGATCTACCACAACAACGCCGAGGTCTACGGCAACTATCTGGAGGTCCACCACAACAACGCCGAAGTCTATGGCAACTATCTCGAGGTCTACCACAACAACGCCGAAGTCTACGGCAACTATCTCGATGTCCACCACAACAACGCCGAAGTCTACGGCAACTATCTCGATGTACACCACAATAACGCCGAAGCCTACGGCAACTATCTCGAGGTCCACCACAACAACGCCGAAGTCTATGGCAACAATGCGGAGTTCTGTCACACTAACAGCGAGGTCTTCCACAACAAGGTCAAAATCAACCTCACCATCTCGGAGGTCAACAACATCATCTAGTACAACGTCAACACCTGCAACTTTTGAGGATAGTGGTGAGACTTTGCTTTAGAATTTACTTAACCTTGTCAGAAAAGTAAGCAATTTTTTTGTATTTAATTAGCCATATGAAATCAGTATTTTCTAAATTTTGTTTTGACAAAAAACGATAAGCCCTAAAAATAAGATTTTACATTTCATGGTTCACCATCTTTTTCTCCAATGAAATTCTAAACTACGGAACATGAGGATGAACCATGTGAACAAAATTTGGTTATGTTTTGAGGACTTTTTTCATTGACCTTTATTAATAGCATTGGCGTACACATTGTGGATGTTATTTTTTTTTCTCTTCAGATTTTACTGATACCGACGTAATAGGGAGAGTTGTGTTGTATGAACCGTGGTCAGACATGCTGTTAAGTCAGTCATCGGTAAAACGCCAATCTCTGGTTGAGGAATTCCGGAAAGAAGTAGGTCATTTGGCAGGATAAAAATGAAATACGTATTTATTATTATTTTTTATTCATGACAACTACCTCGATAATTTTTCACTCATATCATGGCGCCTCAGACTTTGCGCGTGGAGGAAACCAGGGCACTTCTGATAAACCAGAGACCTTTGCCAAACTACTGCCGAACTTCCCCACGCTTGACGTACAGATATGCACACCATACTGATGGAAGACATGTGGCCTTCAACGAACGCTAAAGACGAGTCGTCAACCTCTTATCGTCATCAAACGATACATATGTTTTTTTTCAACTTCAAAGAGATCAAGTCGATTTGCTTCGTTGATAAACACATACATAAAATGGCATTCAGACACTTATGCCAGAAAGGAGATTACACTTAACGGTCATAAGGACAACAAAATTGTTCCTCTTACTACGAGCACTAATTTCTTGCTCTGACGGGATCTATATACGCTACACTGCGTATTAGAATTCAGAAATCACCTACAAATACAACTGTACTTATCGCAAGATGCAGAATATGGGTACTGACATGTTATTGTCATTTTAAAGCAATTTTTTTGCATGCAAAATACGAAAAAACGTAGAAAATATTTTGAAATATGAAATTTCGTTAACTGATATAATAACGACACAGTGGTAAATGTATTAAAAGTGAAATAACTTAGACGCCGGTGCGCAGTAGGCAGTTAGCTATTCAACTATAGAATCGATATTTCTATAAATTATATATGTATTATATATTATCTCCACGAACACTGTACCTACAGACATCATACTTGGTACATTAATAACACTTAATGCTGGCTATCACGTGATGCCAATAACTCTCGATTCTAACACAGGTGGGGGGGGGGAGGGGGAAGTGGGGGTGCTTCTGTGAATAGCAGTCTCAATAGCAGTCCGGCCAATATATCTCTGTTAATACTGCATCATATTTGGTAATTTAATGGTACACAATGCAAGCCAGTACATGATGCTAATAATTACGGATTCTGACTCCAGGGGGTGCGTGATGGTATTTAGTAAACGGAGATCTGGGCCAGACTGCTATTCAGACTGGTGTTCACAGAAGCGCCCTCTGGTGTTAGAATGAACAATTGTGATCAACAATTGTAGGTGCGATGTGAATTGACATATAGCCTAATATATATTTTATAGAAATAATAACTGTCTCCGTTGAATAGCTACCCACCAACTGCGAACCACAGTCTAACTCCACTCACGTGTAAATGATGGGAATTTTTTGGTACACTTCAAAAGACAAACCTGAAGTCTCTGGTCACACACACGAATTCCAGGATATCTTTCAAAAGAATCACAAAATATTGGCGTATCTTTTGCAGATGCTCCAACTGTTTAATGGATCAAGTCTGGAATCAAGAGTCGGCGATCTACAAGTATTAACTTTACGGTACGTGCGAACGGAGTGAAGAGACGCCGTACCTGTAGCTGTAGATGTATTAACACGGAGTTTTCATTGTTGGAGTGGAGTGACACCGTCATGTGTAGTCGTAGACGTATTAACACGGCGTTTTCATTGTTGTTAACTGTTTACAGAACAATTTTTTTTGTCACTACTAAACACTGAATAAATAAAATGTGCATTGGCTTGATTTAACGTAGTAAACGTATTAAGATCACCAGAAGAAAAGTTGACATTGATGAACCTGTGATGCTTATTTGTCAAGGATTAATGTTTGCGTCAATAATCGAAAGATGTAATTCCTTTGAAACGAAATAGGTTCTTTAACATACTAAAACGGTGCATATAAATCCTTTCGTTCATTGTGCAGAAGTTTAGGTTTGTTGAAACTTTTGAAATTTGATATTCATAATTTTGTACCGTCTACATTTCGTATAAATCAGGTACACTTTCATGTTCTTAAAGTTTGATGATTTTCACATTGCAGCCCTGGAAGTATTATTATATCCTTCAAAATGACACTGCTTAATGTCGTGATTGTACCGGACAACCTTCAGCGAAATGACCTAAAACCCACAATTATAGTGATAACAATGCACGAACTCCATGAAGTAATGCACAACAGATCGACAACTGTCTCCCGAAAGTATCAGTGGGACTCCATGGAAATGAAAGGTTAGAGTTCACCTCATTCGGAGTTGATCTGGGTGCTTAGTCTGAACGTATGACTAATGACTGAAATAACGAAAATAATACAGGTCGAAGTGTTAGAATATCTGATGTTTAAAATAAAAAAAAGTAAACTTGTATTTCAGTTAAGCACAAAGTAAAGGACAAAGATTGATATTTTTCAAGAATAAAAAAAATTCTTTCTTTCTTTCTTTGATTGGTGTTTTACGCTGTACTCAAAAATATTTCACTTATACGACATCGGGCAGCATTATGGTGGGAGGAAACCGGGCAGAGCCCGGAGGAAACCAATGACCATCCGCAGGCTGCTGCAGACCTTCCCACTTTCGACCGGAGAGTAAGCCCGCATGAGCTGAACTTGAACTCAGAGTGACCTTATTGGTGAGAGACTACTGGGGAATAATAAAAAAAACATCAGTCGTGGACATAAAGATCTGCTACAAATGTTTGGATGGAACCTGTTAATACGTCAGACTTTTCATTTCTAAATTGCCTTTTTTACTTGTTCAGTGCCTTTCACTTTTGTGCTGATGTGTTACAAATTGTAATTGAATGGATGTAACAATAACAGTCAAGATACACTCATGGCCTAGAAATTAGAACCACATTTATTGAACCCATGACAAGTTTTTGTCTCCGTAGAGTTTACACCTGTACGGATGATTTTTGGATCCCGTGGAAGAGACTGGGAATCTGGCCACGTGGAGGTGCTTTACAACGGACAGATGGCACGATTGTGTGGCCACTGAACAGCACAACGGCGAGGGTTATCTGTAACAGCTTTGGATATAGGTTAGGGATCAGATTGCATATGTATTTATTTATTTGACATTTGTTTAAGGTCATACTTTAGAATTTTTTTTTACCTTTCTTATGGTTTTATGAGAAGTAAATGAAGTAATCGGCGTACACCACTGATCTTTCACGTATATTATAACTTCTAACTTCAAGGCAAATGGAATAGAGGATCATTCGTTTTGTATTCCTCAGCTCCCATTCTTCCCGGGGCCTTGGTGACAATACTCTCCGTGTCGTTTTGCGCTGTGATCTGTTCTTTTCTTTGAAGATCATTTGTCTTCAGTCAATAAGGGTAATTTGTCAGTGCCTTGCGAAAGACTGGTAGTTTACCCAGAGAACTGTGGTTCCCTCCACACAAAAACCTGTTCCCTCCACACAAAAAACCTGTTCTCCAGGGTAAAAATGCTCGACTGTGGCGTTAGACGGGAATCAAATATGTCACATTGTAACTGTTGTGCTGGTCCTCTAAACAGTGGATATATATTCCCAACCATGAATGAACACGTACAATTTATAAATTATTACACATGAGATATCTGGTTCCGTGGCTCAGTTGGTTAGCGCGCTAGCGCAGCGTAATGACCCAGGAGCCTCTCACCAATGCGGTCGCTGTGAGTTTCCCCCGGGCGCGGGTTTTCCCCCGGGCACTGCCTGGTTTCCTCCCACCATAAGCTGGCCACCATCGTATAAGTGAAATGTTCTTGAGAACGGCGTAAAACACCAATCAAGTAAATAAACAAATAAATAAAACGTTTACGATTACGGCTGAAAGGGACTACATATGATACAACACGCCGTGTTCATTGAAAGAGAGCTGACGTAAACCTTTTATGTTTTGTCCTGAAGATAGCTTTGGGTTTGTGGGTCCAGCTGAAGTCATACCAGGCGGAAGATCGGTGTGGTTAAAGGATATAGCATGTACTGGAGATGAGCTGGATATAGTAGACTGTCCACATACATACGTAGAGGCTGACAGTTGTGACGTCATAGAAGATTCAGTGGTCCATTGTTCCAACTCCCGTCTTCCAGGTTTGTTTGTTTTTTTTTGCACCCCATTGCCACATTAATATGTTGAATTCACAACTTAGCAGCACAAGTAGCCTATAATCATCAGTTCATTTTATTGTGAAATTTCCTGACAAAAAACAACAGATTGTGTCATGTCAAAGCAAGCATGCTGTCATTTTCTTCACAGTTGCCGATTGCCATGGTAACATATTGCAATTTCCCTTCTTCAAAACAACAGATTATGTATATATGTATATATGTGACAGTTAGGATTGTAGGAGTTAAAGAGTTTTCGAAAATTAGGGTGTCTGAAAAAAAACAGTACTACGGTTTATGTGATAGTTACTCTGTTTAAATCTGTTATATATGTATATATATATATATATATATATATATATATATATATATATATATATATATATATATATATATATATATATATATATATATATATATATATTACGGGTCTAATACCAGTGATATTGATCAATTTGTGTCTTGTTTCTGGGCAGTTGAAGAATGCAAATGTGAAAATGGGGGCCATTGTATTGGGAACCAGATGACTGGAGATTATCAGCAATGTAAATGCCCTTATGGTTACACTGGAAATCTGTGTCAACACAGTAAGTATGATGTTGTGGAGAGTAAGTATGATGTTGTGGAGAGTAAGTATGATGTTGTGGAGAGTAAGTATGATGTTGTGGAGAGTAAGTATGATGTTGTGGAGAGTAAGTATGATGTTGTGGAGAGTAAGTATGATGTTGTGGAGAGTAAGTATGATGTTGTGGAGGGTAAGTATATGAAGTTGTGCATGCTGTTTTACTGACTGTAAAATTCTACAACCAGTTAAAATGATAATATATTCCTCAAAAAATCTGAGCTATTTTTGCTTACATGAACACTAAGAATAAAACACTGACTGAGGTATTCAACTGAAAATAGGCCGAATTTCATCGATTACGCGTGCACGAACATTCGCCAACCAGTACAATGTCGCTCTTGTTTTAGGTTTACTCTCTGTGCTGCAGGCTTTTGTCATGTATAGCATCTGATTACCTATAACTCGTGGTGGTTATTTCTTTCTGTAATTTAACAGGCTATCTGACAACAAAGCGGCCGTGGACGACCAGAATTCCAGGTAAGAGGAAAGCAAAAGGGTGTAACGTATACCCAATGTCATTTCCGCTCATAACGCTGGGTTAATCCCATGCACCATTTGTTGGTGAACAGAGTGGACGACACATGAAATAAAATAAAATAAAATAAAATAAAAATGAGACAAGAAATCGTGGCCGTTTCGAAATAACGACATCAAGTTTCAATTTAGCATGTTTTTACAAACTTCACAGAATTGATTATCTTATTAACGTCAAGTAACAAGAGGGATAGAATCTGATAAAACACGAACAATCCGTAAAATATCGTACACCTGCCATGAAGACATTGATATGTACATCTATTTCTATTTTAAGAGTCACTCTCGCTGCATACCAGGGAAACTTGGGCCAATGAGAACGCTTGTTTTAATACCGCGGTCGATTTAAGTACGACGACCTTCAAATCAATGAAGAATTCTTCAGTTCGACCAATCCAAAAACCCAGTCAAGTAGATCAAATTTAATTCAGCTTTCTCCAATACCTTTAGGAAACTCTCTCAGACTCGCTGAAAGTTTATTTTCTGTTTTACAAGGTTTTCATTGTGATCTGGAGGTGTTTACGTGCCACAGCGGCGCATGCGTACCACATCACTGGGTGTGTAACGGCCGATACGATTGCCCGGATGGAAGTGACGAATCGCCTTACCTCTGCACTCCAGACGACATGAACTCTATACCGCCGCTGAATAACTCTGCCACAACAACAGATTGGTGGAAGCCGACTACAACCGAGGAATGGAACTTGTCGACAACTACAACCCCAGTGTCAACTATGCCAGTCACAAGTAGGTTTTTAAATCAACCGGGTACGCCGATATATTCTATTGCATTTAACTAAAGATACACAACACATTTGTAACTGTCACACCGTTTAGACAAACAATGTATGCGCCAAATTTTACACTTAAATAGCTATCTTACCAAGCAATCCAACCTTTTCAGCAACATGTTAAATATCATCCAGTATATATATATATATATATATATATATATATATATATATATATATATATATATATATATATATATATATATGCGCAACCATATTGCGCAATGGTTCCTTAATACGAACAACACGGCTGTGTAGTCGAAATACAAAGTTGAATGGATCATTTGTTTTTTTATTCATTTTTCCGCATCAGACTAATCCTACTTTGTTTTCACTTATGTGGCTGTCAGTTCAAGTCCAGGTCATGCTGGCTTCCTCTGTGGGAAGGTATGTCAGCCACCTGCGGATGGTCGTGGGTTTCCCCCGGGCTGTGCCCGGTTTCCTCTCACCATAATGCTGGCCGCCGTTGCATAAGTGAAATAGTCTTGAGTACGGCGTAAAACACCAATCAAATAAATAAATAAATATTCACATATGGGTACTGAATACAGGTTGAAGCCCCAATCAAATAAATAAAATAAATATTCACATAAAACTCTGAACATCAATCCGTCAATCTCCCAATCTTCTCATACATAGGGGCGTACTTTTTCTTTTCCCCTTCTTTGCAGCCGATTTTCAGTGTCCCAGCTCTCAATTTCTCTGTGGTGACGGGATAACATGCCGGAGCCTTTTCCTAAAATGCAACGGCCAACCTGATTGCTTGGACGGTTCTGACGAAAGAGGATGTGGTAAAGGATTTCTTAATTGATGAAAGAAAACGATTTCTTTTGCACTATTCTGATTGTGAATAGATGAAAATCACCATGGCATGGCACCGAATTTGTAGCCTTGTACTCTGATATACCATGTGGGGCATATCCCACGAAACCAGATTTGGCTTACACTCTAAAACAGGAATCTGATAATTTTAGCACAAAGTTTGTTGTCTGAGTGATGTTAAAACGTTTTCTGTTAATATAACATAATAATTGATCACATTCTTTATAGTAACATGTTGGTCTAAAACGCTCTTTACGTTAAATACAATAATATGTTACATGTATATTGAACAGAACAATCTGTTGCAATTACACAATATTCCATTGCAATAACAGAAGACATTCTATCATCACTTAGACAACGGACTTTCTGTTAAACTTCACAGATTGTTTTTGTTTTTTGAGAGTGAGTCAAAACTTATTTGATTTTAACGCTTATTTTCTTGACCATATGAGTTAAAACTGTGTTATTTTGAAACAAAAATATCAAATGTGAACCCAAGTTCACATTTGTATCGAAGTTTTAACTTAAGCTCTGACGTCAGTAAAAAATTTTTTTGTGGGATAGACCCCCTGTTCTCAAAGGTAGAAGGCACATCTATGCCAGGTAGCTTTCGATATTTATGCACTTGACAAACTCAGAGTGTGTAAAGAGAAAACTTGAATGACTAAATTTGTGACTTTTTCTATGGGATATGCTTCTGTCATTTGACATTCCGGTAATGCTGCGTTGACACGATACGATTTGTCGCATCGAACCTTCGAATTCAGTTTCATAAGCCGAATTCAGAAGATGCGATTGGTCGATTGAAATGGTGCATATTCTATTTTGATACAACTATTCGAAAGCGACAGGATGACTGAATAATCGCATCTCGTGTCCGCAGTCTAACGATATACATGCAGCGTTTAGCGAACAACACATGATTTGTAACGAATAAATTTTAACGAATAAATTTTACTTTGCAGTTGACAATGATGGAGAATACGTTCGAGTGTTTCATCACAGCCAGTGGAGGCCACTCTGTGGCAACGGATCGGACGTCGACAATGACGTGGGACGGGCAGTTTGTATTTACCTGGGATATGAGAAGCTCAGGTGAGTTGGGCGCTGTGTCGACCAGAAAAGAAACCTGGCGCCCGTTTCATGAAAAAGTGCTTTCGCTAGTAGGCTGACTGTCGACTAGCATATTTGTGTAAGCTGTTTCAGAGCGAAAATACATGGCCATCGGCTTTTGCGTTACGTTTTGATTGATTTAGTTTGAAATGTCTGCGTATATTTTTTAACTTAAATGTAAATTTAAATCCTGTCACTAGTGCTTGGTTTTGGTAAAAAAAAATCACTTAATCAACCAATCGAGTTTTTGTCCACACAAATTTATGTAGCCAAAGGGAATTATTGCAGGGATACTAAGTCTGTTTAAACCCAAATCCCCAATCTATCGTTCGCCCCGATATTGCCGGTGTGCCGTTAAGCCATAATCATTCATTCATTCAATCTATCGTATTGTACTTGAGCAAGCAGAAACGTACACCAAAGTTCATTATATATGACGGTTACTGGCTTGTTAACCAAGCATCCTTCAACCAGTCGTGGTAGTTGACTCCAAGCAGTAAAATGCAGACAAAATGCATTATATATGACAGTTATTGGCCTGTTAACCAAGCATCCTTCAACCAGTCGTGGTAGTTGACTCCAAGCAGTAACATGCTGACAAAGTGGATTATGTGTGGCGAATCCTTGCTTTTTAATTACGCATTCTTCACCCAGTAGCTTGGTCCAAACAATGACATGCCGAGAAAATGGATTATGTGCCACTAATACTGGTTTCTTAAACCCACACCCTTCAACCAGTCGTACTGGTCTGGTCATGTCAGTGGCGTATGGAAAAGTGAGTTTTGTGTGACGGACACAATTTTTGTTAAAAAGGAAAAGTGTTCGCCCTTTTTTTCAGTTCGGTTTCCACGGATTATTCCAACATAGTGGACAACGGAACAGCCATCTATCCCCGCGAGCGAGGAAGTCACTTTCTGGGAAATTATCGGTCTACGATAACCAAGTAAGTTTTTTTTGTGGACAGTTCCATTTCGTTGAAGTAGGAAAACGTTTATAGAATTTATTTCAGATAGTTAGTCTGAATGCTAGTAATAGTGTCTAAGAAAGTATTTGTGTAAAAAAATGTTTAAAATTTTAATTTACCTACAAAAGCGCAGTTAGATATTCACACTCTAAGGTGGGATTTATGGACCATGTTTGAAGGAAATTCTGGTCTGTTTGTACGGTTGGGCCTCACTAATGGAGCTGTCAAAAAGTTTAGGCCCCCAAGACCAAAGGCTATTGTACACCACGCCATAAGCTACGTCTAGTGTTACAGCTGCTATGTTACGAGATCATACAACAGACACGTCTACATGTGTATCTGTATGTTTCCTGGTACGGCAATGCGTTAGTTATCTGACTGAAGGAAACATTGCATTCCTTTATACATTATATATTCCTTATATATTTTCCCGTTCAGAATTGCATTCCTCCATAAAGAATTGTATTCCTCAGTACAGATTGCACTCTTCCATACAGAATTGCACCCTCTCTTTAGCATTTCATTAATTCCGTACAGCATTGCATTGCGCCATACAGATTTGCATTCATCCGTACAGCATTGCATTCAGTTTTCCATTAATTCCGTACAGCATCGCATGCGCCACACAGAATGGCAATCTTTCATACAGAATTGCATTCCTCCGTACAACATTGCATTCCTCCATACAGAATTGCGCCCATCTCTTCAGCATTCCATTAATTTCCAACAGCATTGCATTGCCCAATACAGAATGACACGGTGCCATACAGAATTGCATTTCTCGGTACAGCATTGTACCCTGTCTTCAGCATTAATTCCGTACAGCATTGCACTGCCCAATACAGAATGACACGGTGCCATACAGAGTTGTACTTCTTCGTACAACATTGCATTCCTCCTCACAGAATTGCACCCCTCTCTTCAGCATTCCCTTAATTCCGTATAGCATTGTATTGCGCCATACAGAATGGCACTCTGCCATACAGAATTGCATTACTCCGTACAGCATTGCATTCCTCCATGCTGACTTGTACCCTCTCTTCAGCATTCCATCAGTTTCCTACAGTATTGCATTGCTCCATACAGAATGGCACTCTGCCATACAGAATTGCATTTCTCGGTACATCATTGCACCGCGCAATACAGAATGGCACTCTGTCATACAGAATTACATTCGTCCGTACAACATTGCATTCCTTCGTACAGAATGTCATGACCATACAGAATTGCATTCCTGCGTACAGCATGGCATTGATTCGTACAGAATGGCACTCTACCACACAGACATGCATTCCTCCGTACAATATGGCATTCCTTCGTACAGAATTCCATTCCTTCGTACAGCATTGCATTACTCCATACAGAATGACACTGCTCCATAAAGAATTGCATTCCTCCGTACAGCATTGCATTCCTCCACACAACATGTCGTTCCGTCATTCAGTATTGCATTCCGGAATACATACATTGGGAAGCGATTCATATTCGCCGTCAGAAGTTGAAACACGGAATTCTTTCTTCATTAAACTTCATCTTTTCCCAGCAGTTCCCGTTACTGTTACATGTAGCCATTACGATTTCAAGCTTTCTCATTTACGAGAATAATACATAATTTTATGTCACTTTTGATTTTAGGAATGAATGTACACCTTTACGTGTGGAATGCTTCAATGAAGGTAAATTCTTTTTTTTTTTGATAATAGCGATACTACAAGTGAAATAAGAACTAATAATACAATAATAATAATTATTACAATAATAATAATTATTTAATAACAATAATAATTAACAATAATTTAGTTCCACTGGAGTAGAAGTTTTCTTTGCATATATCTTGTCTGTCTTGGCTCATTCGACAAAATTTTAGTATCGTCTCAGATTTGGTTGGCTCAGATCCCGCTATAGAAAGTTTGTCACCTACTTATCAAAAAGGAAGCTGTTTTAACTCTGGGCACTCCGGATTTCTCTTCCAGCAAAACGTAGGCCCGGTGTCTGAATGGAAAATGGAATACAAATAAATACATAAATAAGTAAATGGAGAATCTTTCCAACCTAGAGTAATTCGGGTTGAAGCTGTTAAGTCTGTTCCTAATTTCTGCCTCGGAGATGTTTGTGGGCAAACTACAGGTAACGTTGTATTAAAAGAATATTATAAAAGAACATTGTTCAGTCTGGTTTCAACCTGCGTCGCCATTATGGAAGAAAAGGTACTTGTTGACTTGAGTGACATATAAACGGCGTTGGCAATGGGTAAGTTTCGAGGCGGAACTCTTTTGTAGTTGAAGGTAAAGACAGTCCTCTTGTATTACGTGACTTGCGTCAACAACCAATAATGGCAGTATTATCAAATCAAGTTCGGAGTCAAATCTCTTGCAGACAATTTGCACCAATTGCGCATGCCTAACCGAAAATGAGTGCATCACGCAACAAAGGGACGTCACCATGATATCGTAACGTCGAAACGCGATACTCCCGTATTGTTGGCCTTACAACGTAAACTCTTTGTATCTCCGTCCACACCAAACGTCAAATTCAGCCTGTCATATACTTCTAGTTACCAACTGTGGCCGATCGGAAGTCCCACTGGCGTCCAATTACATCCAGTACGGGAGAGATGCATCCCACGGCCAATGGCCATGGATTGCTCACCTGAAGAGACGTGGCAGTCCTAAGTGTGGCGGCGCCTTGATTGACCAACGCTGGGTGCTTTCCGCATATCACTGTGTTAGGTAAGTATGGACGTCCGTTGTAGTTATAAATTGTATGTTTTAGGGAAGTTCAGGAATGCTCGCTTATTAGGTAAGTATGACAGCCCGTTGGAGTAGTAGCCTACCGCTTATCATTGTGTTAGGTACGTATGGATGCCCGTTGTATCCATAACATGCTTGTGTTACGGAAGTTGAGTGCTTACCACATATCATTCTGTTGACTACATGAAGTGCATGTTTTACGGAAATTGGGTGCTGTTAGCTTATCATTACAAACACGGCATGGTTGATGTCCATATATCGATGTTTATTTGGTAAGTATGTAAACTCCTTGTAGCTATGAGATCTATGTTTTGTAGTCATATTGCACCTTCTTGTAGACATTCGATCGGTAGGACACAAGAGATGTGACGTCCAACCAGGTCATTGGCAGGAAAACGGTACAGTCTTCGACTCGATTCATGTGTATGTTTGTAAAGCCTAGTGCCACTTATCTACCACCAATACGGTGTGGTTATCTGTGGGTCATACGTAGGAAAGCTCGCCAGTAACTTGCCAAACGTCGGTGGTTTATCCCGGTTTTCTCTCCCCAAGAAACTGGTCGCCATCGTATTGAAATATTTTTGTGTGTTGCGTTCAACGTCACAAAAGCTGGATATGAAGGTTTGGTTTTAAGATGGGAGTTTTGTTAGTCATTCTAAGTGGCATATCTTGGTTGGCTGTGCTTACTTTACTCGTACGTGTTCGGCTAAGACTGTACATGTATGCTTGAGGTTTTACCTCGTACTTATACATTTTTCAGTCAGGTCAGTCTGTTTTATTTGATTGTGGATGTTCTCATTTTTGCCGTTTCTCTGTGACCTTATGCACAAGAAGGTGACTCAAGAGCCTTTCATCAATGCGGTAGCTGTAAGTTCAATTGAAACTCATGCTGGCTTCCTCTCACGTGGTACATGGGAAGCTCTGCCATGAATATTGTAAGTAAAGCGTGACACGCTTCTCTCTATTTATGTCCTTCTGGCCAAAGTCATTCGTTCATTTATTCTGTATTGCGTACATGGACACATTTACATTTTTGCAATTGACTTTGCGTATGCAAGACATTAGACACATAGTAAGTGTTTTGGGGATGCTTTTTCTATCAGATTTTACTCGGCGGCTGACTTTTCTGTCGTCCTGGGATCTCACCGCTTCAACGCCAGGGAAGACACCGAGAGGGAATTCACCGTTACCCGAATGGTCCGCCATGAAAATTACAGCCGGATCAATGACCGTTCTGTTAACGACATGGTGCTGCTCCTGCTGAACGAGACGGTGACGTATTCCAAATACATCCAGCCAGTGTGCCTGCCAGGGCGAGAGACTATGAGGAACGATTTGTGTTACATCGTAGGGTGGGGACGAAAGCAAAGCTGTAAGTACTAAGCTGAAATTAGCAAGATATGCAGTGGACGTTCGTAAAGAAGTTGATGTCGTCTTACGCGCAGGCTTCAGTTAAAATGAATGGCCAACATTCACAGAAAAGCTGCATCGTCTGCGCAAGTGTTATCGTACAAAATCGGTGATAAAGTTCCTAAATATATACTAAACGGGTCGCGTTACAACTTTAAAATGATTTTACCTCAGCGAGAAGTACAGACAAGGTAATAGTTTGAGCTGTCTTGGTAATACAGAGAATTTATTTTGATTTATTAATATGACTTGCTTTTGCCTAAAATCTCCGGTACACCTCTGTAAAAGATAGTGTGAAAAAATTGATCAACTAACCGAGTGACAGGCAAATGGAGGGGCTTACATAGCTGCTTGTTCCAGCTAAAATTGTCGCTTTACTTCGATTTCACTTACATGTAGGCAACATTATTTTCTCAAAAAAGAAAGTTGGGAGAAATTTAATTAATCGCTTGCTGTGAAAGTGGCCCCTGGATCCAGGGCTCATCTTCACGAAGCTATCTTAGACCGAAGTCAGACGTAGTCTTAACTTGTGGTTTACCATTGAACCTACATTTGAAATTAAGCACGCATCACGGCTCAGAATTACAAATCTTCATACACTTTATTCAGGTAAAGGGTTTTTATTATTAATGGTTGTTTATTAAAAACCTTAATACCACGACTGCCAGGTGTTAAACCACTAATAAACCACTAAGAAGTAAGCCCACAGCAGGTCACCCTGTCATTGGTAACACAGTTCAAACTGGATTGCAGGTATACTACATTTGTCGATGAAAAACATTACACAATTTAAAAAGTCAAACACACGTGATTTTATATATTAATAATTTTAATAATATTGCAAATTAACACTTGAAACTGGTATGAAATGCTATCGATTCTTAGGAGACCCCCTTGATCACAATCACATTTTCTACAAATGTACACACAAAGATCTCCCATATATTAGTGCTCGGAGGTTTGGGCTGCTTTAACCGAATCCTTATGTTCACTGACGTTTGATACCTTCTCTCAAAGTAACGTCAGACCTTTTTCGCTCTTTTTCATGACTGTTCATAATTATTGATTCTCATGTGGGAGCCGTTCTGTTGTACAGTGGTCTCAGACCCAGTGCGGTCGCTGTGGGTTCAAGTCCAGCTCATGCTGGTTTCCTCTTCGGCCGTGCGTTAGAATGTTTGCCAGAAATCTGCGGATGGTCGTGGGTTTCCCCCAGGTTCTGTCCGGTTTCTTCCCACCATAATGCTGGCCGCCGTCTTATAATTGAAACACCAATGAAATAAATCTGGTATCTAGAAGAGATTTTACACGCTAAAATATTTACATTTATATTTGTACTCAAGCAGAAATGACAGCAGGATCCAGATTTCACATAAATGACATCTTCATGATTAGACAGTACCTGAAAATGACATAAAAAGTGATCCCACACTGATCCATAACTTACTATGCTAGATACAACATAATCTTCTATATTTTCATTGTCAAGCATCTTACCCCGATACACTGCAACAAATCCGAGTGCGGACGTACAGCGGAGCGGAATGTGATAGCTATTACAACAGGGACGACATCCTAGATTCGATGATGTGTGCCAGTACATATACCCGATCAACCAGATACACCCCGTCCTTTTTCCTTAGTGTCATTTATACACTCCCACCAGACACTCGATCAACCAGATACACCCCATCCTGTTTCGTAACTGTCACTTATACACTCCACAAGACACCCGATCCTCCTCATCCTCTTTTGTAAGTGTTACTTATACACTCCACAAGACACCCGATCATCCAGATACTCCTCATCCTCTTTTGTAAGTGTCACTTATACACTCCACCAGACACCCGATCATCCAGATACTCCTCATCCTCTTTTGTAAATGTCACTTATACACTCCACCAGACACCCGATCATCCAGATGCTCCTCATCCTCTTTTGTAAGTGTCACTTATACACTCCACCAGACACCCGATCATCCAGATGCTCCTCATCCTCTTTTGTAAGTGTCACTTATACACTCCACCATACACCCGATCATCCAGATGCTCCTCATCCTCTTTTGTAAGTGTTACTTATACACTCCACCAGACACCCGATCATCCAGATGCTCCTCATCCTCTTTTGTAAGTGTCACTTATACACTCCACCAGACACCCGATCATCCAGATACTCCTCATCCTCTTTTGTAAGTGTCACTTATACACTCCACAAGACACCCGATCATCCAGATGCTCCTCATCCTCTTTTGTAAGTGTCACTTATACACTCCACCATACACCCGATCATCCAGATGCTCCTCATCCTCTTTTGTAAGTGTTAGTTATACACTCCACCAGACACCCGATCATCCAGATACTCCTCATCCTCTTTTGTAAGTGTCACTTATACACTCCACAAGACACCCGATCATCCAGATACTCCTCATCCTCTTTTGTAAGTGTCACTTATACACTCCACAAGACACCCGATCATCCAGATACTCCTCATCCTCTTTTGTAAATGTCACTTATACACTCCACCAGACACCCGATCATCCAGATGCTCCTCATCCTCTTTTGTAAGTGTCACTTATACACTCCACCAGACACCCGATCATCCAGATGCTCCTCATCCTCTTTTGTAAGTGTCACTTATACACTCCACCATACACCCGATCATCCAGATGCTCCTCATCCTCTTTTGTAAGTGTTACTTATACACTCCACCAGACACCCGATCATCCAGATGCTCCTCATCCTCTTTTGTAAGTGTCACTTATACACTCCACCAGACACCCGATCATCCAGATACTCCTCATCCTCTTTTGTAAGTGTCACTTATACACTCCACAAGACACCCGATCATCCAGATGCTCCTCATCCTCTGTTGTAAGTGTTACTTATACATTCCACAAGACACTCGATCATCCAGATACTCCTCATCCTCTTTTGTAAATGTCACTTATACACTCCACCAGACACTCGATCATCCAGATGCTCCTCATCCTCTTTTGTAAGTGTCACTTATACACTCCACAAGACACCCGATCATCCAGATACTCCTCATCCTCTTTTGTAAGTGTCACTTATACACTCCACAAGACACCCGATCATCCAGATACTCCTCATCCTCTTTTGTAAGTGTCACTTATACACTCCACCAGACACCCGATCATCCAGATACTCCTCATCCTCTTTTGTAAGTGTTACTTATACATTCCACAAGACACCCGATTATCCAGATACTCCTCATCCTCTTTTGTAAGTGTTACTTATACATTCCACCAGACACTCGATCATCCAGATGCTCCTCATCCTCTTTTGTAAATGTCACTTATACACTCCCACCAGACACTCGATCAACCAGATACACCCCATCCTGTTTCGTAACTGTCACTTATACACTCCACAAGACACCCGATCCTCCTCATCCTCTTTTGTAAGTGTTATTTATACACTCCACAAGATACCCGATCATCCAGATACTCCTCATCCTCTTTTGTAAGTGTCACTTATACACTCCACCAGACACCCGATCATCCAGATGCTCCTCATCCTCTTTTGTAAGTGTTAGTTATACATTCCACAAGACACTCGATCATCCAGATACTCCTCATCCTCTTTTGTAAATGTCACTTATACACTCCACCAGACACCCGATCATCCAGATACTCCTCATCCTCTTTTGTAAATGTCACTTATACACTCCCACCAGACACTCGATCAACCAGATACACCCCATCCTGTTTCGTAACTGTCACTTATACACTCCACAAGACACCCGATCCTCCTCATCCTCTTTTGTAAGTGTTACTTATACACTCCACAAGACACCCGATCATCCAGATCCTCCTCATCCTCTTTTGTAAGTGTCACTTATACACTCCACCAGACACCCGATCATCCAGATGCTCCTCATCCTCTTTTGTAAGTGTTACTGATACACTCCACAAGACACTCGATCATCCAGATGCTCCTCATCCTCTTTTGTAAGTGTCACTTATACACTCCACCAGACACCCGATCATCCAGATACTCCTCATCCTCTTTTTTAAATGTCACTTATACACTCCACAAGACACCCGATCATCCAGATCCTCCTCATCCTCTTTTGTAAGTGTCACTTATACACTCCACCAGACACCCGATCATCCAGATACTCCTCATCCTCTTTTGTAAATGTCACTTATACACTCCACAAGACACTCGATCATCCAGATGCTCCTCATCCTCTTTTGTAAGTGTCACTTGTACACTCCACAAGACACCCGATCATCCAGATACTCCTCATCCTCTTTTGTAAATGTCACTTATACACTCCACCATACACCCGATCATCCAGATGCTCCTCATCCTCTTTTGTAAGTGTCACTTATACACTCCACCAGACACCCGATCATCCAGATACTCCTCATCCTCTTTTGTAAATGTCACTTATACACTCCACCAGACACCCGATCATCCAGATGCTCTTCATCCTCTTTTGTAAATGTCACTTATACACTCCACCAGACACCCGATCATCCAGATGCTCCTCATCCTCTTTTGTAAGTGTCACTTATACACTCCACCAGACACCCGATCATCCAGATACTCCTCATCCTCTTTTGTAAATGTCACTTATACACTCCACCAGACACCCGATCATCCAGATGCTCCTCATCCTCTTTTGTAAATGTCACTTATACACTCCACCAGACACCCGATCATCCAGATGCTCCTCATCCTCTTTTGTAAATGTCACTTATACACTCCACCAGACACCCGATCATCCAGATGCTCCTCATCCTCTTTTGTGTCACTTATACACTCCACCAGACACCCGATCATCTAGATGCTCCTCATCCCCTTTTGTAAGTGTCACTTATACACTCCACCAGACACCAGATCATCCAGATGCTCCTCATCCTCTTTTGTAAATGTCACTTATACACTCCACCAGACACTCGATCATCCAGATGCTCCTCATCCTCTTTTGTAAGTGTTAGTTATACACTCCACCAGACACCCGATCATCCAGATGCTCCTCATCCTCTTTTGTAAGTGTTACTTATACACTCCACCAGACACCCGATCATCCAGATACTCCTCATCCTCTTTTGTAAGTGTCACTTATACACTCCACCAGACACCCGATCATCTAGATGCTCCTCATCCCCTTTTGTAAGTGTCACTTATACACTCCACTAGACACTCGATCATCCAGATGCTCCTCATCCTCTTTTGTAAGTGTTAGTTATACACTCCACCAGACACCCGATCATCCAGATGCTCCTCATCCTCTTTTGTAAGTGTCACTTATACACTCCACCAGACACCCGATCATCCAGATACTCCTCATCCTCTTTTGTAAGTGTCACTTATACACTCCACAAGACACCCGATCATCCAGATACTCCTCATCCTCTTTTGTAAGTGTTACTTATACACTCCACAAGACACTCGATCATCTAGATGCTCCTCATCCTCTTTTGTAAGTGTTACTTATACACTCCACAAGACACTCGATCATCTAGATGCTCCTCATCCTCTTTTGTAAGTGTCACTTATACACTCCACCAGACACCCGATCATCCAGATGCTCCTCATCCTCTTTTGTAAGTGTCACTTATACACTCCACAAGACACCCATTCATCCAGATGCTCCTCATCCTCTTTTGTAAGTGTCACTTATACACTCCACCAGACACCCGATCATCCAGATGCTCCTCATCCTCTTTTGTAAGTGTTACTTATACACTCCACCAGACACCCGATCATCCAGATACTCCTCATCCTCTTTTGTAAGTGTCACTTATACACTCCACCAGACACCCGATCATCTAGATGCTCCTCATCCCCTTTTGTAAGTGTCACTTATACACTCCACTAGACACTCGATCATCCAGATGCTCCTCATCCTCTTTTGTAAGTGTTAGTTATACACTCCACCAGACACCCGATCATCCAGATGCTCCTCATCCTCTTTTGTAAGTGTCACTTATACACTCCACCAGACACCCGATCATCCAGATACTCCTCATCCTCTTTTGTAAGTGTCACTTATACGCTCCACAAGACACCCGATCATCCAGATACTCCTCATCCTCTTTTTTAAGTGTTACTTATACACTCCACAAGACACTCGATCATCTAGATGCTCCTCATCCTCTTTTGTAAGTGTTACTTATACACTCCACAAGACACTCGATCATCTAGATGCTCCTTATTCTCTTTTGTAAGTGTCACTTATACACTCCACCAGACACCCGATCATCCAGATGCTCCTCATCCTCTTTTGTAAGTGTCACTTATACACTCCACAAGACACCCGATCATCCAGATGCTCCTCATCCTCTTTCGTAAGTGTCAGTTATACACTCCACCAGACACCCGATCATCCAGATGCTCCTCATCCTCTTTTGTAAATGTCACTTATACACTCCACCAGACACTCGATCATCCAGATGCTCCTCATCCTCTTTTGTAAGTGTTAGTTATACACTCCACCAGACACCCGATCATCCAGATGCTCCTCATCCTCTTTTGTAAGTGTTACTTATACACTCCACCAGACACCCGATCATCCAGATACTCCTCATCCTCTTTTGTAAGTGTCACTTATACACTCCACCAGACACCCGATCATCTAGATGCTCCTCATCCCCTTTTGTAAGTGTCACTTATACACTCCACTAGACACTCGATCATCCAGATGCTCCTCATCCTCTTTTGTAAGTGTTAGTTATACACTCCACCAGACACCCGATCATCCAGATGCTCCTCATCCTCTTTTGTAAGTGTCACTTATACACTCCACCAGACACCCGATCATCCAGATACTCCTCATCCTCTTTTGTAAGTGTCACTTATACACTCCACAAGACACCCGATCATCCAGATACTCCTCATCCTCTTTTGTAAGTGTTACTTATACACTCCACAAGACACTCGATCATCTAGATGCTCCTCATCCTCTTTTGTAAGTGTTACTTATACACTCCACAAGACACTCGATCATCTAGATGCTCCTCATCCTCTTTTGTAAGTGTCACTTATACACTCCACCAGACACCCGATCATCCAGATGCTCCTCATCCTCTTTTGTAAGTGTCACTTATACACTCCACCAGACACCCGATCATCCAGATACTCCTCATCCTCTTTTGTAAGTGTCACTTATACACTCCACAAGACACTCGATCATCCAGATGCTCCTCATCCTCTTTTGTAAGTGTTACTTATACACTCCACCATACAGTCGATCATCCAGATGCTCCTCATCCTCTTTTGTAAATGTTACTTATACACTCCACCATACACCCGATCATCCAGATGCTCCTAATCCTCTTTGTAAGTGTCACTTATACACTCCACAAGACACCCGATCATCCAGATGCTCCTCATCCTCTTTCGTAAGTGTCACTTATACACTCCACTAGACACTCGATCATCCAGATACTCTCTGTCCTCTTTCGCAAG
The DNA here is from genome assembly GCF_032854445.1 of Liolophura sinensis. Lineage (NCBI taxonomy): Eukaryota > Metazoa > Mollusca > Polyplacophora > Chitonida > Chitonidae > Liolophura > Liolophura sinensis. Next base: position 11,850,237 of record NC_088297.1, on the reverse strand, counting down.
CGTCCTTTTTAGTATCTACTAGACACGCACTCACACACTTCATAAAGTACTAATTTTATGGTATTAAAGGCTACATATATACATACATACATACATACATGCATGTAAATGTAGGTAGTTAACTCAGAGAAGCGACGACAGTGTGATAGATGGCAAATTGTCAAACGTATATCGGGCCTCTTGAAATTTACCTCAGTATCTGATTTGTTCATGTAAATTTTTAAATAGTAGCAAATAGATTAAGAAGAATAGTCGAGGTAAGGAAAATACAGTGATGTCATCTGCAATTTATTAGACACTAGAATTGCCCAAAGGCAGTGCTGTGTAGTATTATGAAGAATGACTTTTAATCGATGCAAGGAGACCAGGCCTCGGTGATGCATAGTCAACCAGCAGTATCCTGGTTTATGCAAGAATGTGTTTTTGCCTATGTAAGGGTAAGTTTGGTTGTTGAAAAACCACTTATATTTTCGCTCATGTCACAAGAAAAAAAAATGACAAACAATAATTGCTGCTATGTGTCAATACGAGTGCCAGATGATGTGTTAACTACGTCAGGGAGCACATAATGGAACACATTGTATACAGTATTAACCGGCTTTCCAAAGTCGGCTATGTGGTCGCTTTGCAGCATTCTGATTGGTTAAATCATTGTTAATTGTTACATTGTCACGGTAATTGTTAAATCTGTTCAAAATTTAAACAGAATAAATTATAAATAGCAAATTGCAAAAAACAGAAAAGCAAGATAATTTTTTTCAATTTTTTTTTGAAACCACAAAGGGTGATAAATAGAAAAAGCAGAACAGAAAACAGAACCAAAACAAAAACCAACAGATGCGTTTGGTGGTTTGTGAGCTTTAAAAAGACTTGCGCGTGCTGAAAAAATCTGACATGTTTCTATTTTCTCTAATCAATAATTAAAGTTTAAAAAATGGGACACAGAACATTTTCAAGCCGATTGTCATTCTTTGGAGTCACCTTCGGAACTGACGTAAAACTGTGGGCTAACTTGCAAAATCTAAGACAGAAAGATTTTGGTAGACAGCCAAATAGCCTATTGTCTTTGTGAAACGGTCTAAACAAAATTGATAGATATCGGTTTCTTAGCGTTGATTTTACACTTTGTGAATTGGGGTGATTTATTATTGTCCATTTTACTCGTATCATTTTGCAGGGGGACAGTGGTGGGCCTCTGGTCTGTCTGAACAACGTAGGCCGTTGGGACCTCCATGGCGTCGTCAGTTTTGGTCCAAACAACTGCTACGCTTCAACGTACCGTGGCTATTCTGTCCTCTCCAACGTGTTTAGCTACAGACAATGGATCGAAACTATAACAGGTACAGGTGATCACAGCTTCTTAATCACAGAAGTTGGTTATGAGGCGAATACCTTTCAGTCGTTATGTCACATGTGTTCAGGGTTCAAACTCGGTCTCGGAGAGGAATTTTTATTGAAGACGCCGATGCTCTCACGGCTTGCGAGGCCTTGTTGAAAAAAAAAAAGCTCGTACACTCAACACAATTATATGTTAATTTAACAGAAAGGCTGTTTGCTGAGTGATGCTAGAATGTATCCTGTTATTGTGTCACATTATTCCGTTAAAGGTAACATATATATTCTATTAATTCAACATAAAAATTCTATTAAACTAACGAGATATTATGTTGAATATGACACAGTAATATACATACATACATTCTAGCATCACTCAAACAAAAAGACCTTGTGTTAAAATAAACAGATTAAGTTTTAGAGTGTATAGCCGTTTTTCGTCAGTTTTGTGAGTTCGGCGTATAAAACCGATGAAATAAATAAATAAATAAATCAGTCAGACAGAGTTTGGAGAGTTTAAATCAGTGAATCAGTGAAGGAAAAAAACTATAAAAGTATGAAGAATCCTAGTACCTAAAGATACTCATGTTGCATCAAGAGTTACCTTCTCTCTCGCCATCACCTAACCCTCATTTTTTTCACTTGTAGAATGTCAGTTTGAATGTGATGATAGGTCTTGTCTTTACGATGCTAGTCAGGTATGTGACGGGACGAACCATTGTCCAGACGGCAGCGATGAAGTCACTTTGTGTGGTAAGTATTCAGAAACATGGGAAACATAATTACTTATGTACTGTAATCATGTCGTGGACAGTGCATGGACACGTGGTGAGCATTCCTAGGACGCACGAGGAGCGGTTTCCAAGTTCACCATGCTCACCATTGGTGATTTAGAGGCAACCACGCTCTGACTAATTCTTGGCAACTATCGGTGGATCCAACACATTCGATGTCCCATCACCCTTTCTCGTGACAATGTTACTTTCTTTTCCATTCCCGATGAAAGCAATTGTGACACCATGACGTCACAGAAAGATTGAACATGTGTAACCAATATGTGCGACATCCGGTTGACCTATTTACATCAATTACTGGTCACTTGGTCAATTGCGTGTTCTTGATTGACAGTTCGGAAAGGTCTATAAGCGGTCGACGCCGCTCGTTGGACCATTTTGACAGGGTAGTGTTTGCCGAAGGATACCTGTCATCCAACAATGTTGTCTCCATGTGAGTAGTACACATTTAGGAAAGTTTGTCAGCAAATGCCAATGGTCCTTAGTTTAGCCGGGGCACCAGGTATCCCGGACAATCCCTACCCCGGGCACTCCACCCGTAAAACTTACCGTCAGTGTATAAGTGGAAAAATATTGCGTATATCGTTTAGCAACAATCATGTAACTAAATAACTAAATAACGAAATCACTAAATAACCATATAAATAAAAAAATGATAGGGCGCGTTTGACACTCACGATAAATTGGTAAAATTTACGTCGGTCAATTGTTTGTGGTCTTCTCTTTAAACGACTGTATACAGTATTTTGTTCTCTCAAGGCCTGGTACTTGAAGGCATTACACAGTAAGCTTATACATTACTATAACTATACTCAAGTTTGTGGGGAGTCTTCCCTTTTCTGAGAGGTCTTAGATTAATATTTCTCTATCAGTTCTTATAATGCTTATGTCAAGTCATTAAAATCCAGGCAAATGAACCAAAAAAAAAAAGAAAGAAGAGCAAACTCAAGAAGCACACAGTGCCCTGTCCATGTTCATGACCTACGAGAATAAATACTGGTTATCATGTTTTCCATCTTCTTTGCTAAACCAACATTTGACACATTTTGACTACACAAGATAAGTGTTGTTTTAATTTATTACCACAGTGAAGGGTGTGGCATGTGATTTTGGACTTGGTTTTATTTGTGGATATAAAACGAGTGAGGGAAACAGTACAGGAAGAGGCTGGACACGAGTTTCGCAAATTTCAGTCGGGTATCCTGATGCCACGACTGTCTATGATCATACAAAAAACACATCTACGGGTAAGTGGGAATGGACTGTCTTATTTTGGTATCTGAAATGTTTTGGGAAAAGGTGCTGAGAAAGGATGTTGACAAACGATGTATAAGCATCCAAGTTATCTAGAACATAGTACTTTTTTGAACATTTGCAGCCAAAGCAAACAAGAGCAGGTAATTATTCAAGGAAATTTCAGATGGGTGACACCATATCGAATATGCTGGAAGGTCCATTTTGGTTGGCTGGTATACTGCTCCTGTCCGTTTTAACGCCTAGATTCCAGGCGTCATTAAAATTTGATGTCTTTTTTCCTAACTCATGTGACCAGCTTTATTAATATATCCATATATTATTTCTTACATAATTCTTTTGTAAACTGGTTTTTTAAGTTGTTTTTGAAATGGGTGTTGCCATTATCGACCTAGAACGCTTCCTTATGGTGCGCACGAAGTGGTATACGAATGTCGGAGGACCGTAGGGTAAGGTTTTAAAACAGAAACTTAGTTTGAGTCTCCTTTTGATGGCACCGTTTAAAGTCATTTTTTCAGTAGTGTAGTCGTAATGATTTTTTTTTAATCTTTGGTCTTTCAATTCCACATTATTTTCACAAATATCTGTTTTGACTGAAGTCTGAGTAATTACTGTGTAGGTGTGTTTTCGAGTTTCAACTCTTTTTATCGCTGAAGGTAAAACAATTCCTATCCTGTCACGTGACCTGTCAGAACTGTTCAACTACATTGTTTTGATTACATTTACTGTAACATGTCCGTCTGAAAATAGTTTGGCTAAATCGCTGTGAGTTTAAGCCCAGCTCATGCTGTTTCCCCTCCAGCCGTATGTGGGAAGATCATCCAGCAACCTGCGGATGGTCGTGGGTTCCCCCCGGGCTCTGCCCGGTTTCCTTCCACCATAATGTTGGCCGCCGTCGCATAAGTAAAATACTCTTGAGTACGTCGTAAAAGACCAATCAAATAAATAAATAGTTTGGTTAAGGGTTATTTAAAAGAACGTTGGAGAAACTTGAGGAACTGAACCTTTGTGACATTAAGAAGTTCATGAAGGAAAGCAGTCTCATTTGTTTATCCAGGATATAATCAGAACGATGATCAGTAAATTAATTTAAATTTGCCCACCATTTTTGGCAAGTTACACTTGATTTGGATTGTTTTTTTACCTTCAATGGTGAAAGAGTTTGTACTCACCAACATTATTATAGCCTTGTTGCAAACACAGCGATTAGCAACGGATATTTTCAATTTTCCAGGATGGTTTATGAGTCTAAAATCCGACGTCAGCAGCACTATTCCCGCCGTGCTAGAATCGCCGGAGATACCAGACAGTATGGACCCATCTTGTCTCACGTTCCACTTCCTGTCGTATCACATTCGAGGAAAATATGCGTTCTGGGAGAAACAGGAACAGCCGCCATTGCTGCAAGTATTTGCGGTCGACAGAGTTGACAACGCCCAGGAGGTTTGGGCGATCGATGCCTACTTTAGTTCAGACTGGCAGAAAGGATCGGTGACGCTACCATCGGGCACCAAATTCGTGCGTTTCTTAGGAATGGGTTACGTCAGTATTGATGACGTCATATACACAACTGGTCAGGAGTGTTCAGACGCAGGTAAGTCATGTGAAAACTTACAATTGTAAAACTTACAGAAAAACTTTTTGTTCGTTAGATTGTCGTTCTCAAAGCAACTTTTACCGTGAAATGGCGACTCGGTTCCAAGACGAAATGACCATTGATCTCTTCGAATACGGTCATCAAGCGTAAACTACCAGGTGCATAGTACGCGGATAACTACCAGCTGCATAGTATGCGGATAACTACCAGTTGCATAGTATACGGATAACTACCAGTTGCATAGTATACGGATAACTGTTATTCCAATTCCTGCTTTAAGTCAGGTGATTTGTCATTAAAGACGGTGGTTTTACTCTTGGGGCTCCATTTTCTGCCACCCATAAACCTGAAAGTCACCTTGGTGCTAAAATATTTCTTACCACGGTTTTAACCACCAATTAAACAGATGAAAGAAACTTTTTGCACCTGAAAAGTTAAATACAAAGATATATTTATTTATTTGATTGCTGTTTTACGCCGTATTCAATAATATTTAACTTATACGACGGTGGTCTGCGTTATCGCGAGGAGGCATGGGGGGAGGGGGGCAAGCGTGGAAAACCGTGGAATGCCCACGACCATCCGCAGGTTGCCGGAAGACCCTTATATGGATATATAAGTTAGCCAGACTGTACAAACTAGCGAGGCTAAACATAACCCAGACAGTCTCTGATCGGCAATATACATCGAACATTCATGCAGATTTCACAAAAACAAAGGTAGCGATCTTTGTCATTCCTTTCATGTTTTTCGTTCATTTCTACCAGCATGTCCTCAGGGCTACTTCAGATGCCCGAGTACCAACGTGTGTATCTCCCCTGACTTATTCTGTGACGGCCAGACACAGTGTGAAGATGACGGACCTGACGAGGACTCAGAACAGTGCGGTAATTAACACAGTTTTATTCTTTCGCGATGTTTGTAATTGGTTGATATTTACGGACATCGTGTTTCTCGGACGCTTACACAATTTGGAAAAGTGAGAGCATACGACTTCGTCCTACTTGATATTAGTAATGCACTCAGTGTTGTGAGGCTTCGCTTGGTGCTCAGCACTGAGAAATTAGAGTAAAGAAACAGGGATGGTTGCCCCGGTGTCAGTATAATGTGACTGGATGGGTTGTCATGCCTGGTGTCATGTCTGGTGTCATGGTGGCGGCAGCACTTTTGCGGCATGGACACACCTAATGACTCCCCGTCGCCATATGACTAAGAAATTGTTAAGCACCACAGTAAACATCAAGCATACATACATATATATGTTGTTGTGTGGGTTACGGAAGTGTAGATATATTGTATTGTTTGTCCCTACATTGCAATATAGTTCGTAAATTTCGATTCCATAAATGTGGTAAATATGGCATATAGCGGTTTTACACTTGATTTGAAGAGGCTATACTGCAGATTGTGACAGAAATCTAACTAAACCAGATTTTCTCTGTTTTTTTTTTTTTGTCGTTTAACCCAATTGTATTAGTCTGCCGTAAAATACCAACCTCGCAAGTGTCCAATACATTATATTAAAATGGTAACAAATCCAACAGGCGAACAATAGTAATGCAGGTCTGTATTACGATTTGGAAACGTTATGAACCTAAAACCTTTGGGTCTCTCGAAACATAATATACGTGTGAACGTAAGTTTGTCAATTCCTTTCAGTTTATCACGCAGTCCTAGTTAACAGGCCTCAACCCTTGTTCTTACAGCTGGATGAGGCTTAGCATAGGTGCCATCTATTACTTCTTTGTATAGTCCACTGTTGTGTCTGTATATTCAAACACAAGCAAATAATTACCTGCTTGAAACAAACCCCAAAGCGTCATGATTTGGTGATGTAAGTACCAGAGTGATGCAATTGAAAGAAACTATTTCCAGTGTCTATCTCCTGTGTGGCCTCTTTAATATGGACTGATTGATATATGAACAGTTGCAATCAAAGCGCAACTGAGATACATATTTTATTATAGGCAACTTTTATAACAGCATGGTACACGATTTGAATACCGATTTCATTCATTGGCTTAGAACATACCTTGCGCCTTTCCAACATCATTCAACGCATTTACTGTTTCTCTTTGCATAAATTCTGTCTTAATTTGGCACTCTCTTATTTCTTGGATCGTTTGTGTCAGAACGTTGTTCCCAAACACTATGCTTTAGTCAGTCAATAAGTTTTCTACAGTATTTTTTTTCAAAAACGGGTGACTGCATTGAACAAATACTTGGCTAATGACTTCACCCTGACAACTTAGAAACGAAGTTCTCTGCAGCTCCACCACTACAAGTTACGGACCAGGTTCAGACCGAATTTTGCGCAATTCAATCCCTTATCACCAAATTATGCCCGTCTTCTGTTTTTCTTATTCGATGGTTGTTTAACGTCATTTTGAGCTTTGATACACCTATTTTGCTGACGGCTCAAACAAGTTTCGTAATGCCTTCAAAATGCCTCAGAAAAATTAAAACTCTGAATAAAATAGGTAATGTTTGGTAACAATTCGCTGTATTTGCTTCATTTTGCATTTGTACTCAGCTTGTATTTGCATTCAGGCTCCATGTTGTGTTTGCATTCAGGTGCAACGTTTTATTTGCATCCAGCCACCAGGTTATATTTGCATTCAGGCACCAGGTTGTATTTGCGTTCAGATGCCAGACTGTACTTGCATTCAGGCTCCAGGTGGTATTTGCATTCAGATGCCAGGCTGTACTTGCATTCGGGCACCAGGTTTTATTTGCAGAGGGCAGGCTGTTTTTGTATTTAGGCCCCAACTTGTATTTGCATTCAGACACTACATTGTATTTGCATTCAGATGCCAGGCTGTACTTGCATTCAGGCGAAAGGTTGTGTTTGCATTCACACGCCAGCTTGTACTTGCATTCACACGCCAGTTTGTACTTGCATTCAGGCACCAGATTGTATGTGCACTCAGCCATCAGGATATGTTTGCATCCAGACACCAGCTTGTAATTGCATGACCGTGCCAGCTTGTACTTGCAGTCAGGCGCCACGTTGTATTAACATTCAGGTGGCAGGTTGTATTTGCATTCAGGTTCCAGATTGTGTTTGCATTCAGACACCAGCTTGTATTTGCATGAACGCGCCAGCTTGTACTTGCATTCAGGAAACACGTTGTATTAGCATTCAGGCACCAGGGTGTATTTCCATTCAGATGCCCGGCTGTACTTGCATTCAGGCACCAGGTTGTATTTGCAGAGGGCAGGCTGTTTTTGTATTTAGGGCCCAACTTGTATTTGCATCCAGGCACTAGGTTGTACTTGCATTCAGGCGCCAGGTTGTATTTGCATTCAGGCGCCAGGCTGTACTTGCATTCAGGCGAAAGGTTGTGTTTGCATTCACACGCCAGCTTGTACTTGCATTCTCACGCCAGTTTGTACTTGGATTCACCTGCCGGCTTGTACTTGCATTCAGGCACCAGATTGTATTTACATTCAGCCACCAGGTTATGTTTGCATTCAGACACCAGCTTGTATTTGCATGACCGCGCCAGCTTGTACTTGCAGTCAGGCGCCACGTTGTATTAACATTCAGGTGCCAGGCTGTATTTGCATTCAGCCACTTGGTGTGTTTGTATTCAGACACCAGCTTGTATTTGCATATAGGCACCACGTTGTATTAGCATTCAGGTGTCACGTTGTATTTGCATTCAGGCGCCAGGTTGTATTTGCATTCAGGTGGCAGGTTGTATTTGTATTCAGGTGCCAGTGTGGACTGTGACTTTGGGGATCGTTATCAGTGTGGGTATCGTGCGGACGGAATGGGCAGCTTCCGCTGGCAATGGGTGGACAATTTCGACAACATGGGGTCGGATCGGATCAACAAGGACACTTTGAGAAATGACTGGTCTGGGCAAAACCATGGTAAGATGAAAGTTTTACAGCAGTGTAGGGCAGCCAGTTGATGAGTTCCGATCCCATGATCACGAAGGCTTATCCTCAACTTATTAGCAGAGTTGTTGATTTAGGCATGGGAATGGACTTCCAAGGGAGTGAACTGATAGAGGCGCTGTCCGTATAACGATACGAATGACGTCACTGGGTCTTTGTATAAAAATAATGTTAACAGCCTGACAGCGACCAACTAAAGCGAGGTAAAATATAGTAATATGTCATGACGACAGAACTTACGTCACATTAGAAACCTCGTTCTTCCTGTAGATATTTTGTCAGAACTATTGTCTTTATGTTATGAAAAATTGTTACAAAGTCACAATTTCTTCTCTGACACTGAATGTTGTTTTTAAACTCTTTTTTAACGTGTTCCCACTTTTTTTTCCATTTACAGTACATGCCATGGTTCTTAAATACTATATAGGTAAGTTTTCTTTGGAGGAGAATCTGTTAGAAGTTCATTCAACACTCGACGTACCGAACTTCACAGCCACATCCGCTTCCTGTCTTGAATTCTACTTCCTGTCCTTTACCATTTATACATATACAAAACAAGCCGCCAGACTTTCTTTGCTGGACGCCACCGACGACAATGACACTGAGCTCTGGTCTCGGGAGAAGAACCAAGGGTTGAAATGGAGACTGGGTCAAGTTAATATCGGTCCAGGACGACACAGCCTTAAACTCCAGGCAGTGATGGATCCTAGAGCACTGGCCTGGACATTCGGCATCGACGCAGTCCGGCTACTTCCTGGAAAATGCGACACTTCCGGTAGGCCTACGATCTGATATGAGTCTATCAGACAACGCTCACATTGTATTACTCTATGTTTTGATTGATTGATTGATTGATTGATTGATTCGTGTTTGACATGATCATCTCTCAGTTTTCACCTGTTAATAAGAACGTCTTTTAGGCAGATTTTCTTGTCATTATGTCAACACTAATAATACATATTTTTACAGGATGACATGGATGTATATAGGTTATTTCGTCACAACTGGCCTTGTGAACAGTCCAGCGAACAACGTAATGTTCATTATGTGCGTATACGTGTTTTTGGAGGCCTCCCAGGCCTAGCAGTTAACACGATAACACAGCGACCCAGTCATTAATATGGTCGCTGTGGGTTCATGCCCAGCTAATGATGGCTTCCTCTCTGAAGTACGGATGTCTGTGGGTTTCCGTCGGGCTCTGTTCGGTTTTCTCCCACCATACTGTTGGCCGTGGTGACATTTTCTTGAATAAATCTCCAATCCATCAATTAATCAATCAATCAATCAATCACTCAATCAATCCACCCATCAATCCATCAATCAATCCATCAATCAATCAGTCAGTCCAATGAATCAATCAATCAATCAATATAAATGCTCGTGTATCAGTTAGTTATACATTAGCGCTAAATATGACTCAATGTCTATTCCGTTGTGGATACCAGTCACTCTCTTTTCTTTAAATGCTGCTTTTCGACCATTTAATTTATAAATTTATGATACAAAACTGGAAGCAACATCGAGCATGCAAACCTGTACCGCAGATAAATGTACTGAACCGCATGCTGAGTTAGAACAAACGGAGAGTAAAAAAACAGGCAATATTATGTACGCCTATCGGAGACAGTAGGCAGATTCGACGGTACACTTGTATTGTGGAAGACATCTCTCAAAAGGTAAACAAAAGAAAACGGCAACCGATCAGGTAGAATGTTCTGTAATGACAAAGGAACATAGTTTACCAGAGCATAAAATATTTTGTAAGGTAACAGATGAATATACACGGGCATGGGCAAATCACTCATGTTGACATTAGCAAAAATGAACCCTTGCAACTTGAGCATATGACTGACATAGAACCAGGAAGAATCTTAGCAAGGACAGATGGTGGGGTAACCGAATCCACTTTTGGTTTACACGATTAGATTTAAGAGTAGGCCTACGAGCTTTACAGTGGCAATCTAACTTGACATTTAATGCTATGTGGGGCGGCCCTTTTGCGTACAAAGAGGAACGACTGGTCACTTTACTACAAATAAGTTCTATTATGAAACAAACCCAATGTACACACCTTTATTGTACACACCACACAGTTACCGGGGACACTTCAACAGGGCACATCATCTGGGACACATCACCATGCCTCCTTATCCCTCACTGAATAAATACTTTATACCTAATCAGTAATCACCACATTGCTCCAAATATGATACACAATTACATACATTGCATCAACCTTACATCAGTAACAGTAACGTTTATAAACAATATATTATGGCGAGAGTGAAGTGCACAAACAATACATTATGGCCTTAACTAAAACTGACTCATATCTTTATTTACTTATTTGATTGGTGTTTTACACCGTACTCAAGAATACGGCAGAGCCCGGGGGAAACACACGACCATCCGCAGGCTGCTTGTAGACCTTCCCACGTACGGCCGGAGAGGAAGCCAGCATGAGCTGGATTTGAACTCACAGCGACCGCATTGGTGAGAGGCTCCTGGGTTATTACGCTGCGCTAGCGCGCTAACCAACTGAGCCACGGAGGACCCCCATATCTTAATTAAATGGATATGCAGGAAAACTAAACAAACTTTTAGGCCTAGTTTACACTGCCCACGAGACGCCGAAACAACTTACTATACTACTAATGAATATCATCATAGCAGTAGTACATCTTTTTGACAGCATTTGCTATCCAATTGAAACCACACTAATTAGGCCTACAACTAATTAGTAACAATGCATAAATCCACTAAACTCCTATCCTGTGGCTTTTCCACATAACAAAGTTTGAGATACCAGCTAATCTAATGCCATCTGATGTTACGCCTGTAAATATTGTACATGTAGTACTATACAAGATATAGTGACTTCTATGTTATTACAAACACATTCACCATCCTACAACATGTATCAGTGATTACAGAGTTCGACAAGCGCGAAGTCAACGAGCACTCAAGAAACACATCACTGATAGCAACAACCGGGAAACTACGCAAATTACTCTATGAATCATACTGTATTTCCGTGAACAGTCATAATAGGTTACTTACTAATAACTTGAAGTGATGGGTAACATGAGCAAAACTTATTTATAGACCGAACTAAGTCTGCGCCGTAACAAAAACACCGTGGAAAACGTTCCATGTGTGGCGCGCATTCAGAGGTGAAATGTGGCGAGGTCACCTCGAAGGGAGGTCACACCAGAATTCGGTCCAGCGAATCCATTCTAATTCAGTTATTCCCCTTGAAACTGTAACACTGTATACACTCAGTTCACAATTACAAAGTAAAAGTTGTGCATTTGTGTCTCTTTTGACAACGGTAAATATCTTTCAGAACGGCGTGGGTCTGTATAGGGCAAGTAAATTTTTTGGCCTGTACGCAGTCCATGACTATTCTGTCCACAGAACTTCGTCCAAATTCACTCTTACAGTAAGGTGATTGTAATTTTTTGAAGTTACGATCGCGATAGTAGGCCAAATTTGACTCGTACATAAAGGTGACCTGTGTATAGGGATAATGTACTAGTCAATAACTATTCTTGCCTTCACTTTCAAAAGAGTTCTGAATGATTATGATTCAGTAACTAAGAGCAACATGTGAAAAATAAAATGCTCTCGTAACAATCTTTTAAAGACAAATACATTGCACATTTTTTTCCACAAGTACTAACTAACTAAGACAAGTATTTGTGCTTTAAGTTAATTTTTGGGGCCAATGGAAATATTTTCAACAGATTCAACAACCCGATTATATTTCTGAGACGTAGTAAGATACAACTATCGTAGCTTACAATTCCTTCGTGCAAGAGATCTCGATTGTTAGCTATAAAGGCTATGATCTTAGTTATTTTACAATGGATTTAGTCCTCCGATCTCTTTGTGCAAGCTTCCCCTGGAATATTACGTAGTCCAAGACGTGTCATTATAAGAAATTCTGTTGCTAGCATTTCTGAATTATTATATTGTGAAATGTCCAAATGCTATATCATGTAGCTAACCATTGGAATATTATGTAGTATACGTGTCTAACTCAGTAATAATGCTTTAACGATCTGGGATACATTAATGTTACGTTGTCTTCGAAATCAAAGTCTTCTGAAACATTAAGTAGTCTATGAATTATCAAGATCAAAATTCATGTTGTTTACCATCTGGAATATTACATAATCAAGGAATTGTCAATATCAGAAATCATGTTATTTACCATCTGGAATATTACATAATCAAGCAATTATCAAGATCAGAAATTATGTTGTTTTCCATCTGGAATATTACATAATCAAGGAATTGTCAATATCAGAAATTATGCTGTTTACCATCTGGAATATTACATAATCAAGGAATTGTCAATATCAGAAATCATGTTGTTTACCATCTGGAATATTACATAATCAAGCAATTATCAAGATCAGAAATTATGTTGTTTTCCATCTGAAATATTACATAATCAAGGAATTGTCAATATCAGAAATCATACTGTTTACCATCTGGGATATTACATAATCAAGGAATTGTCAATATCAGAAATCATGCTGTTTACCATCTGGAATATTACATAATCAAGGAATTGTCAATATCAGAAATCATGTTGTTTACCATCTGGAATATTACATAATCAAGGAATTGTCAATATCAGAAATCATATTGTTTACCATCTGGAATATTACATAATCAAGGAATTGTCAATATCAGAAATCATGTTGTTTACCATCTGGAATATTACATAATCAAGGAATTGTCAATATCAGAAATCATGTTGTTTACCATCTGGAATATTACATAATCAAGGAATTGTCAATATCAGAAATCATGCTGTTTACCATCTGGAATATTACATAATCAAGGAATTGTCAATATCAGAAATTTTGTTGTTTACAATCTGGAATATTACATAATCAAGGAATTGTCAATATCAGAAATCATGATGTTGATCATCAGGAATACTTAGTAGTCTATGAGTTATCAGAAATCAGAAATCATATTGTTTACAATCTGCAATAATTACGGAGCCTACGAGGTTTGAAAATCAGATATCTTCTGTTAACCACGTTGAATTATTAAATGATGTTGTTTACAATCTAAGATGCAAGGTTTGAATTGTCAAACGGTTGTGCTTGCAGTTACCAGCTGTAGCTTAGATGAGTTCCGATGTTCCCAGGAACAGTGTATCTCCCGAACGGCAGTCTGTGACGGACTAGTGAACTGTGCTAATGGAGCGGACGAATTCGAAGGATGTAAACGTAAGTGATGTGACGCGGATTCTTCTTTTAACGCTTTTTTACCCCTGGAAAACTTATTTGTCTTGGTTAAAAAAGACTGTATATCGTCTAAAAATTCTTACAACCAAAAAAATGTGACAAATTTCAGTTACATTTGTTTTTTTTTTAAATCAGAAGCACAAATTAAAGTTGTAAATTTGTCATTCTCCATCTGCTGTGCTAATAAAACATAAGTAAGCATATGAAGGAGTATAGCTCAAAATATAAGTTTTCCTATTCTTTCTTCACTGAAATTAAATTGAAAATTTAAAAATGCAGGGAAGAGTTTGGACCAAATGTTACTTTTATGGGTCACTTTTTGTATTTCACTTCAAACGCAAGTATATTTTTGGAGCATGAATAGACGTTACAACGGTAAATTCAAAGTAGAAATTCTCCTTTTTGCTTATCAGCTTATCAGTACAATCAAAAATTTGTTCTGTTAAATTTAACAGAAAGTCTGTTTGAGTGATGCTACAATGTATTCTGTTATCATCACAATATTGAGTCATTTTCAGCATGAAGGCTTGTTTCTGTGATCATTATGTTGATTTAATAGAGTAAGTGAGTTATACTGAACAGTATAATAACAGAACACATTGTAGCATCACTCAGATAACAGAATTTGTGTTAAATTTAACAGATTATCTTTTTAAGAGTATTGTCTATACCAAATCAAGAATAATACATTTGATGTTGTTTGCACAGCTTTGAACAACATAAGACTAGTGGGAGGAGCTCCATATGCAAATCAGGGGCGTGTCGAAATATTCCGTGATGGACGTTGGCAACCCGTGTGTAGGCCCTCGGACAGCCAAGGCGGCTGGGGGGGCAAAGAAGCGGTTGCCACGTGTCGAGCGATCGGCTTCAGGTATTAGATAAAGACAATATTTAACATCTCTTGCTCAGCTATGAAGCATTTTACCGTTCAAGATTTCTCAAGGATTTGGTTTGCCATAATCTTGCTCTGCCAAGAATGGTCCCATACCAGTGCCAGAGTGCGCTCTGATTAAAATCTATAATCTATTTCTTGAGGAGATTCGCCTATATTCAGCTGTCATGCTCTCTAACAAAACTGCTTATAGTCAGTGACACGAATCAGCATAAGCTCTACGCATTGATGTATGTGAAGTTCGCATTATTGCAAGGAAAAATGAAGTTAGAACACTTTTTCTAATTCATAATGTTAAAGTCCGTAAGCCCGGTTTCGACGGCAAGAACCCATTGCCTCAGATGACGTCATAATTATTCAAAAAAAAAAAAGAAAAAGAAAAAGAAAAACAGTGGCATGGTGGATATTGGGGTTCAACATGTTTTGACGGAGGCCAACACCATTTACCGAAACTGCTGTCGATTTCACTGTAAACCCTGTGTCTAACACTGCCATATTTGAAATTGTTCACACCTTTAGTATACTGTTGATAAATGAGTTCTGTTTTATCTCTTGCAGTATGTGGTCTCGCGATAGTATGGTTTTAAAGCTGGATGCTAAGAAATGTTGTTATAAAATGCAATGTAGTCTATTCGCAGAGTGTAGTGTAATCAAATCACTCCCTATGCCCATACTCCAGCATGCCACTGGTTTTTGAACAATTACTTTATTTGCAAGAATATGGGCTTTCCGCAGATCCAGGTGTAAAGCTTGTGTTGTTGCGTGTCACTGACTAAAAGCACTCTTGGTAGCGAGTATGACCGATATTACAGACAGCTGAATATAGACTACTCGCTAAAAGAAACAGACTGTAATCCGTTACCAAATAAGCTGGGATTTAGGCGGCCTAACAAAGAACTTATCGACGTTGTGCTTGAGGACGTGGAGAAGCATTTGAGAAGTAGGTTTTTCCCTCAAATGCTTTGACAAACTGTTACGTCAGTTTCTTAAGAGGAGCCTGCTCTGACGCCGAGCAGGGAATTCTGAGAATAGCTACTTTAGAACTATTGTACTGCCAGGTGTGTTTCTGTGGTTACTAGTTGACCATGACTGTTTGTTTGTCTGTCCCTATTTCTATAATCACCATATCTCTGAACTTAGTGAAAGAGCAGCCTTAAAGTTTCGCTGAGATGGTTATTGAAACTTATACATGTGCATTGTGGCCTTTCAAGGTTTATAACTGTATTAATAATTTGCATATTATTTTCATCTTGACTTGCATGACTATAATAGCAATATTTTCACTGTTGTATCTCTGGAGTTCTAATACTGTTTTCTGGAATACGTCACTGTGGCTGAATTGTGTTTCCAAAGACGCAGTTCCCAAGCACTGCAGCGTAACAGTAGCGAATGTTTTGTTTTCAGACAGCATGTAACAGATTCTTCCCGGAAGAAGATGTTTCCCATCTTTGAACTGTCACTTTAAATGATTCTGTCAATTTGATTGAATCTGTCACCATGGTTGATTTTGTACCTGTGACTGAATGTGTCACGATGATTGATCCTGTCACTCTTTCGTGATACTGAAAATTGGACTGATTCTGTCACTATAATTGATTCTGTCACGATGAATGAATGATTCACTGTGACTGATTCTGTCACTATAGCTCATTCTGTCACCATGACTGATTCTGTCACTATCGCTCATTCTGTCACCATGACTGATTCTGTCACTATAAATGATTCTGTCACGATGAATGAATGATTCACTGTGACTGATTCTGTCACTATCGCTCATTCTGTCACCATGACTGATTATGTCACTATCGCTCATTCTGTCACCATGACTGATTCTGTCACTATAATTGATTCTGTCACGATGGATGAATGATTCACTGTGACTGATTCTGTCACTATCGCTCATTCTGTCACCATGACTGATTCTGTCACTATCGCTCATTCTGTCACCATGACTGATTCTGTCACTATAAATGATTCTAACACGATGAATGAATGATTCAGTGTGACTGATTCTGTCACTATAGCTCATTCTGTCACCATAACCGATTTTCTCACTATAATTGAATCTGTCACTGTGGTCGATTCTGTCAGTATGTTTGTTTCTGTCACTTTGTATACTCACCAAACAGTTTCGGAGAAACCTACGTTGTGAACGACTGGCAACCCGGTCCAGGCGCTTTGACGCCAAAGCTACAGGTAGAATGTATTGCTTCGGCTTATGTTCTAGACCAGTGCATGGTATTCGGAAACTTGATAAAATCAAGCTGTGGCCCGTGGAACAAAATAGCGGCCGTTTCCTGTGGCCAAAGAGGTGAGTCATATTCAACAACAACGTATTTATTTATTTATTTATTTATTTATTTATTTATTAATATGAAGAGATAGGTAAAAATATCCGACAACAGACTGTATATAATTTATTCTAAAAATTACACAAAATATAAAACTGAATGATAATAATGGCACACACAATAATAATAAGAAACCAGAACAACAGCAATAATAATAACATATGCTTGCAGACCTTCCCACATATGAATAATTAATAATAACGATAATAAAAATAGAAAATATCCTTATTAAAACTGTACTTTAAAGTAATTTTGACAATCCCAACTAAGAAAGTTGAGAAACTGTGATGTACTTGTATATGTATAGTTGATCACTTCGGTGGCCTAGTGGTTAAAATATATCGAAGTCGATAGGACCAGCCCGGATAGCACAGAGCGTCCGCTTCGGGAGCGGTAGATCCAGGATCAATCCTGGGTCGAGTCACACCTAAGACTTTAAAAGAGGAAGTTGTAACTTGCTCTCTTGGCGTTCAGCATGAACGGAATAGTATAACGACTGGTTGACCCGTATCAGTATAAAGGCTCGGGCGGGGCTGCTTACTTGCCTTTGATAAGTCGTCTCAGTGAAGCAGCACTAGATAAAAGAGCGGTGGAAATCCGTCCTGCGACAAGGAGGCACATTACATACACCCTAAGGATTCCTTCGTCGTCATATGACTGAAAAATTGTTGAGTACGACGTTAAACCCCAAGCACTCACTCACTCGAAGTCGATATAACCCGGGATCAAACCCAAAGACTTTGAAAATAGAATTTGCTGCTGGCTCGCTTGGTGCTGAGCACTGAAAGGTTAGAACAAAGAAACAGGACAGGTTGGCCGGGTGTCAGTATAATGTGACTAGGTGAGGTGTCATGTGGCGGTAGCAGTTTGGTGACATGAACTCGCCCTGCCACAAGAAGAAACAGTATATGTATTCTTACCATATGACTTGTCCAAAAATTGTTAAGTACGACGTTAAACCCCAAGCATACATACGTATATTTTAGGCCCCATCCTAAGCTACCTACAAAATCCGTAGCCGTGAGATTTAAATGTATAAGCTGCTGAGGGTTGTAACCGTTAAGACACATGACGCGCCGGTTCAAACCTGGTCTTAGGCTAGAACTTTGGAGATTCCACTGCTTTCACTGTTTGTCGGGCATTGCCCTGCTCCTGTGGTTGTTTGCACACTCGGACTTATATATGAAAAGTCGTCAGTAACTTTCCAAAGGTCGGTGGTTTACCCCCAGACACACCGGTTTCTTCCGCCCATAAGACTGGCTAGAAGTGAAAAATTCTTGAGTATGACATCGGACCACGGTCAAACGCAAAACTTTAGAGATGACCTTAAGGGACGTGTTAAACCATGCCCCTGATGCATTTACTGCTAGTACAGCACACACTCACTACCGGAGTAATTATCCGAGTTTTCTACAATGTGTTACATGAAAGTTGACACAAAAACAGACAAGTAAGCAATAAGAATTTAGTTGTTTTCGTCTTGTTGATTGTCGTTACTATGTTAGGAAGACCATTTATGCAAGTTCGTTTGTTTCCATTTCAGTTCGTTATGATTACGTGGTCAGGTTAAAACAGTCCAGTGTTCCATGGAAAGGTCTCGTGGAAATCAGTTATAGAGGGCGCTGGGGAGCGGTGTGTAACTCTGGCTGGGACGAGACAGCGGCGAATATCACGTGCAGAATGCTGGGCTACAGGTAGGGCTGGAAGTTAAGGGTAATATTATCTAAAATAGAGTGAGTGAGTGCTTGGGGTTTAACGTTGGTTTAAGTGTTGGTTTAAGCTGTTGATTATCACTAGAATACTGAAATGTGAACATGTACTTTGAAAAATGCTGAAATAATAACACTGTATAAAAAGTGCTCAGCTAACGCTTACAAATTTCAGTCACTCCTCATGATTTTTATAGTGTTCAATGTAACACTTTACTTTTAAGAATGTAAATGATCACACGTAACTGTGATATCCTCTCTGTTGTGATTTTACCTAAGTTAGTACCGGTATGATATTCTAACTGTTCTTGTAAACGCTCATAAAGTATTCCTGCGTAATTGAAGATTTTTCTGATGGACTAAGTATCCCCGAGTCCTGGTTCCTTTGCGTTTTTTTTTTCATGGTATTGTTTATTAAATACGATGACAACTCGATATTTTTCATGGTATTGTTTATTAAATACGATGACAACTCGATATTTTTTTAGTAATTTGTTACTACTTAATCATTTACGTGAACTGTTAAAATAAACCCTAAATGAGGTAAATTGGCAACGCCGATGGAATCTCCGCTTTTTTGGTTATACTTCCTATGCTATAGTCTTTATTTTATATACAACCATACACTTATCTTTCAGCGGAGCTGTTCAGTCTTTAGGTGCCCAGCATCTTGAAAATTTGACCTCCACACGACCTTGGATTAGTGGCCTTCGATGTCATGGTAACGAAAGCTACCTTCATGAGTGTCAGCATGACGCCTGGGATCTCGCTAGCTGTATCCCGTCTCAGTATGTGGGAGTAGAATGTATCCCCGGCGATCGTGAGTTTTTTGATTTATTGATTTATTGATTTATTGATTTTACGCCATTCTGAAGAATGTATCACGTACCCGACGCTGACCCGCATTATGGTTGGAGGAAACCGGTCAGAGCCCTGGAGAAAGCCACGACCATCAGAAGGTTCTCGGCAGACCTTCCCACGAAGTTTCTCGTATACTGCGTGGCCTAGATAAAGAGATAATCCTTTAATATAACGTACACTTATTTAAGATTTTTCAAACGGGGAACTTCTATGTGATATTTCCTGCACATCAATCATTGGATATTGAATGCCATTTCTGAATGTCTACAGCAAAGGCGAATTATTTTGGCAGCGGCAACCGGTTAATATCTTAAACGTAAAGCATCTCAGATCTTTACTGACAGACCATAATTTGAATACTCGATACTGATGTCATTCATTCGTTTAGAACATTCCTTTTGTCTTTCCATCATCTTTAAAAACTGCAGGCTGCTTCTCTTCACATGATCACGTCCAAAACGTTTTTTGGTAATTGACGTTGCCCTCATTTGCACCTGAACGTCCATTTTGGTTGACGGCTGGTATTCGAATGTCCGTCTTTGACGCATATATTCATCTATCTAGCATTGTACATGTCAGACATACACTTTTGAACTTGATGCAGTTCATCTATAGTTTTACGCTTCTAACATTTTGAATAATTACTGATTTAAGAGTGCTTTTTTTTCTTGCCCACCCGAAATAACCTATCGCAATACAGCAGAACGATTTGATGCAATAACAGAATACATTCTATCATCATTTAGATCAACATTTCCGTTAAAAAAATTATTTTTGGGGGTAAAAATACTTTTTCGCCAGTGCTTTAACAGTTTAATGTTGTTGTCTCTCTTCCAGTTACGCTGCCAGAGTTCCCCAGGGTGATGAGGCTGGCGAATGGCACGGCTTCACACGGCCGGGTAGAAGTTCTATTCGATGGTCAGTGGGGGGACAATGTGTGATGATAATGTGGACAATAACACTGCTGTTAAAATCTGCCGGGAAGTGGGCTATAGGTGAGTCCTGTAGAATGATCGTTTCACTTGCTTTTCTCAGCATCAATATTTCAATAAAAATTAACGATGGAATTTTACAACACAATGTACTGGGTTGAGTGAGTGAGTGAGTGAGTGAGTGAGTGCTTGGGGTTTAACGTGGTACTTTTTCAAGTTGTAAAATTTTCTGTGTCATTGAAAACTGTGAATTTACACTATTTTTTGTAATAATACAGCTGATGCCTGTAAACAACATTATTTGTCGATGTATGGTTTTTACACTAGAGGCTTTCTAGTAAAACTTACTGTAAAGCACCGACAGTTTTGACAGCGCACCGTTTGGTAACAATGGTTGGTAAGGTGTCTGGAGTTATTGCAAATGCCATACAGAAATATGTACAAATGATCCGTTTAATAAAACAGAATACAACCATAATTAAGTTGAAAAAGGGACCGTATTTCACCAGTTGCGCTTCGTCTTTTGCCAATTATCACACTGTCTCCGCTGCTACCCTCAGTGCTACTGCCTATTATTACATTAATATTGAAGAATTAACGGCATCTCTACCAATCGTAACAGCTTGCGGTCACCATGTTCGTTTTATTCTTTATCAAGACTTGATAAAATCTAAAACACAGTTTGATCACTTTGGCGTTTTGATGAACATAGAATAACCGAGCGAAAATACAGAGTAACAACAAGAAATACGTATTATTTATTTATATATTTGATTGGTGTTTTAAGCTGTACTCAAGAATATTTCACTTATACGACGGCAGCCAGCATTGTGGTGGAGGAAACCGGACAGAGACCGGGGAAACCCACGACCATCCGCAGGTTGCTGGGAGACCTTCCCACGTACGGCTGGAGAGGAAGCCAGTATGACCTGGACTTGAACTCATAGCAGAAATATGTGTTAAAATATGTGCAAATTCAGCACAGGATACCGAAAGGTGTAGTATTTATCAACTTCAATTAAAAGATCACAGAAAAAAAATCTTTGCAAAATACTAGTACAGAGTGCATGGTGTATCCCCAGCATGTAGCGTCTTTGTGACAGTATTGTCCAATCAGTGTACCGAGCACTCTTCAATTCGGAGGAAAATCTTGGAGCCAATTCAATCAGTTGCACGTGTGTAACCGATACTCCTTTCAGAAATGGATTCTTGTCGACAAGAGGACCTACCCGGATCGGGTCCCATCTGGATAGATGGCGTTTACTCGTCCTGTCCCAGCCAGGCTTCTCTTCTGGACTGTCCCCTTCGCCTTTAGTCTGGGCCTACACGATTGTGATCACAGAGAAGATGTCGTCGTGTCTTGCTTTACTGGTGAGTGAATATACGGCTGCAATTCCGACCTAGATTATACTAGTCCGAGATTGCTCTGACATAAGTTGGCAAAAGTTTGGCCCCAAACTAACGTATGAGCGTTTTGCGTGTGGAAACCTGCCGTGGTGGTGTGTCACGGCGTTCGAGACAAAAATTACGCATCAAATACGTTCACACGGTCTTAGGGTTGCACTTATGTTCCTTTTCTTTTCGTCTTTACGATTTATCGTAAGCAGAACATCCAATTGTTATTTCCTAGCAAAAATGGGCCTAATATTCCTTGGTGAAGGTCAAAGCGAACGGCTTTGATAGCCTCGACATATTTGCCAATAGCAGTTAACTGCATAAGATTTTTAAATGGAGTACGCTCTGACGTTGGTTTGTGGCCATCCTTCATCGAACTTAAGTTTTCCAAACCTAACGTCAGAGAAATTTCGAGACTAGGATAACACGAGATAACGGCGTTACCACAACAAAATGATGTTCCTTTATGACGTGAAGTCTTTACCTTATACGACAATGTATAATCAGTCTGACCAATTTAACATGGAGATGTTATATAGAATACGACAATGTAGATATACAGTATGTATCATTTTCCGTTGAAATTTAGGTGAACTGACCTGCAGCACTGCAAATTAACTAAAAAAACGAAGATCTTTTTTCTTTACTTCTTGTAACTGGAGTTTTTCTTTTACTTTAAAACTGAAACGCCTATAATGCTGTGTATACTTAGGTTTATTTCAAACCAGCAGAACTGTGCTTTATTCTATTCTCTCGGGATTGGCCTGTTTTTTGTCGGAGTTATGCAGGTTCTCTGCTTTCTTCTTGCGGCGTAAACTGGCTTTAAACTGCAATTTTTCAGTCCGGAAATTAAGTAGCCTGATGTGTTCACATCGAGGATACTTGATAAAAGAGTTCGGATTGGGTAGGCCAAGCGTCACGGTATGTTTATTGATGACGTCATTTCCGTATTTTTCTTTCCTTTGGCGGAAAATATGCGTGGAATACAGGGCGTATTACGAAATATTAAATATGCATGAAAAATGAATTTATTATCGTCTAAAATTCTTTCATGTATCGTTTTATGCAGACAGTACAAGACAATCGTTTTATTCCTGTGATATTTTCCTCCTGTGTGTATCCACAGAATGTGATGTCGATGAGTTTTCATGTCCGGATAACAAGACTTGTGTTAGCCCTGAGTACATCTGTGACGCAGATCCGGATTGTCCGGGTGGAGAGGACGAAGACAACTGTGGCATTGGTATGTACACCCGGAAAAGTTCGCTGCGGGACAGTTTGTCGGAGAAAGGAGAACACGATTGGCCTAAAAGAAGTTAGCCCAAACGTGTACAGCTTCGTTGTGTAATACCATGGTTTCTGTAAAATTCTATGATAAAGCAAATAGTTACATGTTCAGTTACAGTTCACTAGCATTGATGCGTAACAGCAGAGAATGAATGGTGTGGTTTCACACGATTTGGAACCGTAGTGGCATTGGAAACAGTACGGCATTTCCGTACCAAATTTCATATTAAAATGGAAAAAAAAATCAAAAGTTATGTCGAACCAGTTCACTGGCGAGCAACAAAGTGAAGGCCTGTGCACACATATGTGCTCTGCAGACTGTAAAGCCTATAAAACTACAATGAATCTATGTGAAGAATAAAAACCCCGTAAAACGACTTCAGGGCATCTTCAACCGTCTAGCATTCCAAAGTTTCCGGGCCCTAGGCGGCACCTGGATCCTCGCCTTTTGGGCTGGGTAGTGGACCGATGGCCGTACCGCTTTCAGATTGCTTCTGACGCTCCTAAATTGTTCAGGCGTGGAACAGTCACAATATTTTTTGGTTGTGTAACTGAAATATTATTGTGTATAACTCAAATATATGAAGTAAGTAAAAAAATAAATGAGTGTTTTAGTATATCGGGTAAGCATAAAGAAGTGGGCCGTACTTTTACACTCAATATCTTCGAAACCCTTTTACGTCAGCTTCTAAAAAATTACACACCCAAAAGCCATTATGTTCTAAGTATAAAGGCTAAATTTCAATTTTTAAGATTTCTGTTCATGGGACCAAAATCAAAATCAAATCAGAGTCAAAATCAAAAATCAGAGTCTAAAACGCACATTCCGGACATTTCAAAATGATGTTCTACCTTGTTTTATTCGAAAAGGTGATCAATTCTTCATCCATCTTCTCGGCATACGGCGCGCAAACGTTTCTTCTATGAACTGATTGAGTCCCGAATCTCCTTAAGAGTAATTTTTTGGCAACAGCCCTTGATGCATGTCACACAGGTGCAGCGCGCTCTACTCATGACACCTGACAGGTGATGCAATGAGGGTCACCGGAACGTGCGTTTTTGAGGCTATGTTTTCATTTTAACCCTGTGTACGGACTACTCAAGCTATGACATAAATTACTCAAAATATTAACAAAATCATGCCATTTGAATGTCTAAAGTTTGAAAGGGATTTGAACAAATGATAATGGAGCAATGCAGCATCAAAGTATGGCCCATTCTTTATGCCCACCCGATATATTTCTATGTACCTCTCTGATTCTATTTTTAAATTCTGTTCTGTGAGTTCAAGTCCAGCTCATGCTGGCTTCCTCTCCTGCCGTAAGTGGGAAAGTCTTCCAGCAACCTGCGGATGGTCGTGGGTTTCCCCGGGCTCTGCCTTGTTTCTACCCACCATAAAGCTGGCCGGCGTCGTATAAGTGAAATATTCTTGAGTACGGCGTAAAACACCAATCAAATAAATAAATAAATTTAATTCTGTTTCTCATGGTACACGTATATAAAAATCATTCTCAAGTAATACGCCCCTGACTTGATGTGTGGCGGTCCATTTGGCATATAGCGGAGGGGCTGAATAGACCCAAGTAGTCCACTAGCCTTCGCCAAAAAGTTGATAATGTCGACAAAGGCTTTATCTCAACAGATTTTTCAGGTATTTGTTGTTGTGCGTTGTTTCCTTTTTTTTTTGCTGCTCCCTGTTTTCATTAAGACTTTTCACTGAAAAGACTCACTCCTGTGAATTTCGAGCGGAGAAACCTGGAAACCATGATCAGAGAAAACGGCTCCGCTTTGCCAGTTACGTATGCCCCACCTGTCTTAAAGCCGCAGCCGAAAGCACCACATCGACTGGCCTAGAGCACACCAGCTCTTTGGTTAAGAACTGATTCAGTTCTGCCAGGTGGGCGTTATATGCAAAGCAAGCTACACTGAATCTTGTATAAAATAGATCTGAAATATTTGTCAGAGCTAATTGTGAGTCAAAATAAATTGACGATTGACTTAAGAGACTCTGTAACTTTGGTGCATTCAGATACAGCATGTGCTGCGGACGAGTTTCCCTGCTACGGAAGGGGTCAGTGTATCCCGATGTCAGCGAGATGTGACGGCGAATATCACTGTTCGGACGGAACCGATGAATTAGAATGTGGTAGGTTGACTTTTCTAATAGTGTTTTCCATGATGATTGAAATCTTCTATGTAATTAGAAGATCAAATCATATTTAAACATCATGACCTGTTGAAATGATTAATGTCCCCTTACTTGAATCTTTTTAATAGTGTATTTTGAAGAAGTGCTTAAGAGCACATTGCCAGTATTTCTTCCGTATCGTGGTCAGTTTTAGAAGGGTCCAGGTTATCCAAGCTAAACCATCAAATCATATATGAGCATTATGTCCGTTTATGGCTGACTTCCTGATATTTGTTTACTTCAGTATCAATGTGTGTTTAACGCAGTATGTCAGTATTTTAGATATATTTTGACAAGTTTTCCCTGGGGATAGGTTGTAAGCTAAGCGGTAAAATTTACCTTACAGAAAGCCTTGTTCTTGTATGCATACATTTAAACGTGTTAACTGTCTGTGATGTGGGCCAAACAAAATTTTCTGAGGATGCTCAACTGTGCTCGGGTCCTCCCTTCATAAGATATCTCCATTTGGTTTAATCTACACGCAGTACAAATCAGCGATGACGATTCTGTGAAAGTCTTCGCTACCGGAGAATGGCGACCATTATGTGTGAAGCCTGGAAACGCCACAGAAATTGCCGCTATAGTTTGCAGAGTCTACAGTCTCAGGTACAAAACATACCAAACATTTGTGTTACTCTATACATTTTCTTTAAACATATTCTTTAAACATTCACCCTCTGGTGTCCAAGTAGCCTGTTGAGTGCAACAGAGGTGGAACCTCTCACCAATGCTGTCGTTGTAAGTTCAAGCCAAGCTTATGCTGGCTTCCTCTCCGTCCTTACTTGTGAAGGTCTCCAAACAACCTGCATATGGTCGTGAGTTTTCAAAGGGCTCTGCCCGGTTTCCTCCCACCGATGGAAGAGAAAATCAAATAAAATTAAAAAATATAAAAATAAAACACAAATACTATCTACTCCTTTATCAATCTGAGCCAAAGTCGTGCTCCTTACTTAAAAAGGCAGTTAGCTGCTGTTTAGATTTTGGTGTCATATAAGTAAAATCACAGTATTTCTTGGATCATTCGATTGCCTCCTTGTGTTGGACCTCTACGTTTGCAAATGTTTAAGTCTGACATTTTATAATTGCGTTATTCCTATGCATGAGCAAGATGAGCAGGTAAAGTACCTGAATGGATAATGATGACGGTCTGTTGCGTTCGTTTTGGGAAACTTTCGCGGCACAATCAAATCTAGTAAACTAAGTGATATAACAGCGTATGGAGATATCGTTTTCCCCCTAAAGTTAGGCCTAAAGGAGTGCATTTTCAGTACCATAAAGGTTTTACGATTACGCTTTTATTGTCCGGACCCAAATTTTTCTGATAAAACATCAATCAAACTTCACAATAAACCCCACTTAAGTGGTCCTATAAGGGGGATGAATCAGTCGGAGCCAAGCAAAATATTTCACTTCAATGAAAGCTATTTATTTATTTATTTGATTGGTGTTTTACGCCGTACTCAACAATGTTTCACTTTTACGACGACGGCCAGCATTATGGTGGGAGGAAACCTGGCAGAGCCGAGAGGAAACCTACAACCAAAGTGAATTAGAGCTAAACGTTGGATGAAATAGAGTAGTTCGTGTTTACCTTTAATAATTATGGCGTTTCGCGGTTTCGGCCGCAACTTTACGTCATTAGGTTTGGCTGGTACCCGCGAAGTGCGAGAGTTTCTTCGGGCTGTGATGAGTTTCTCCCACCAATAAATAATTAAGGGGATGCTCATTAGTTCATTACAAACACCATGACTTTTGCCTCCCTCTCTTTCATTGGAATCCATAAGGTAAATATTTCTTTGATCCGTTATCCGTTAAGGTAAATATTTCAGTACTTTATGTATTAGACTGAAGTTTGGCATTCAACTGTCTATTACACAAGAGCTCTTTTGTAGCAATGTTGTGAGGTTGATATCAATATGTTCTTTCTATTTCTTTCGAACTTAAATAAAATATTTATTTTCAGTGATGTTTTGACGTCTTCTGTCGGCAACTTCAAAGGGGACGCATGGATTGCAAATGGACCGGAAATGAATGTGAACTCGTCTGGAATTGGAGGCCTAAGCTTTTCGTCGGCAAGGTACGAGTCCAGTCTTAGTTCATGGAGTGGGCAATGATGTCCAAAGTTAACCAAAACAATGTTGAATATAAGACGAAATCATATTTGAAAACAAATGAAAGACTCTCTTTCCTCACTTTTTTCGAGGAATAATAATACTAATGGATGTATCTAATGCTACTCATTCCGTAATATTTCTTTAGATTTCGGGTAAAACTCTTTTGCTCTATATATGCTTACTAACTGAAGTTGTTTGTTAGATTTGTGTTATTTTCAAATAACCTGCATTTTACTTTCACTGCAGTGACTGTGATGTACTAAGCGTTTCCTGTCTACCTTCACGTAAGTGTATGATATGTTGTAACGAAAAGACGAACTAAAACAAAACACATAATAAGTTATAATAAGTTTTAACATTCCGCCATTGAATTAGCTAATCCATGGGACCTTTTACCTGGGTTGGGTCATACCAAGTACTTTAATGCTGCCTGTAGTCCTGCCTGCCTAAAGTAATTTGGGTCAAAGTTGTGAAATCTACTGTTGTTTCCCGATATTTGCGATGACGATTTCTGAAAAACAAATTATGTACTTGTAGTGCCCAGGTATAACAAGAGACCAGTCGTCAATCTGACGCCCGGGGCCCATATTTATCAAGTAGCTTAAGATTTAAGTCATAAATTATAAGTCCTTAAAAAAAACCAAACTCAGAACAACAAAAGACTCAAATTGTGGGTATAGTACATTGTTCTGCAGTAATGAATCTGTTTTCAAAATCTAAACCTCCTAGAGTGAAACATTTTAGGTTTAACCGTGTTTAAATTTTTGACTTAAGTCTTAAAACTTTGATGAAATGCGGGCCCTGAGTTACTACACTTAAAAACTGATCTAGCACCTTGTTAGAATACCGTGTTTTCTAAGACTATTATACAGTGTATTACACTCTTCTGTTATTTAAACAGAATACTTTCTTTGGTGTAGGGAGTTATATTTTGTTGGTCATAACATAATATTACGATGAATTATCACGATGTATTCCTACATAAATTAACAGAATGACAACCTAATATAATGTTAAGCTTAACAGATTAGGTTTTGGGTATATTCTGCGGGAAAGGGCACCAGATCCATTATTTTAACATTTTTCTTTAGGGTGTGGAGTGAGAGGACAGCCAGGTGCTGTGGAATTCCTGGAAGACGGCAAACCGACGAGCCACAGAGAGTGGCCGTGGCACGTGCGCGTCTATCCTCTAAACGAAAAGGTTGAGGACCTCCAGATGTGTGATGGCATATTAATTTCACCAGCCTGGGTGATGACGTCACGAAACTGTTTTCTAAACATCTGGTTAGTATAGGATGTGATGATCTGATTTCTATTTTACCTGGAATAATTAATTATTTATTTAATGGATTGGTGTTTTACATCGTACTCAAGAATATTCACTTATACGTCAGCTCTCAGCATTATCGTGGACATAAACTGGGGAGAGCCCAGGGTAAACCCCGCAGGTTGCTGGCGGATTTTACAACGTACGACCAGAGAGGAGGTCAACGTTAACTGAAGTAAATAAAGTATCAGTTTGATATTTAATGGGAGAATATTTCCCGCCTAAACAAGTCGCTTCCGAACCGTAAAGATACATTATTCTCTGTTGTTACGTGGCTTAATTGCTTTACGTGCACAATTGTCCAAAACGAATAACAACATAAAAGATAAAAACGATTTCTTTCAGGTCGTTTATATCGGAATCTTCCATGATAGGCATTTTTCAGAAAATTCATTGACACTGTACACATAGAGATTCTTCTCGATCACAGAACCTGGGTTTGATAGGGCCTCATTCTGGATCGTGCCATCGGTTTCGATCTGACCAAGGGACGACTAATCGTCAATGTGTGCTACGATCTCCTTTGAGTGTGGCCTAAAACTCCAATCAGATGAAAGGAATCTGACGACTTATGTAGGTCAGGCATTTTGCTCTGGTGATGACTGGTACATAAATATGTGCCACATTTGTACTTGGTCCGAAATAGTAAATGATTAAGTCTGTTAACATCTCTTTTGTCAAGGAATGCATTTGGTGCAAACCTTGCCGTCGGTGGAGGTTCCTGGACGAAAGACAAGCCGAGCTGGACATCGTCACTGGCATATATACGACTAGATGAGGACATCAATCTGGAAGCTCCTATTCAGGAGGGATTAGCACTGCTTAAACTGGAAACCACCAGGAGTGGAACAAACAGCACGGAGCCCGTGTGTCTGCCGAACGATTACGCTCAAGTGTCACCTCGATGTTACATGATCGGATGGGGTGGGGACTCAGCAGGTATAACTGTACTCGATTGACTCATACTTTGACTCAAGGCATTTTTGGTGGTTGTGGGATAATTCTTGTAGCCTGTAGCTGAGTCCAGCTTCCTTCAATGATGAATTTATCCAAGGATGCTACTACAGGAAAGCGTAAGAAAACCGCTCACATTGTGAAGGTGGTTTCATCTGGCGTCTTCTTGTAGTGCTCATCCGATGCGATGGCGTAATAGGTAAAACGTTTGCCTCTTAAACACTAGTTACGGGATTCAATCCTGATCAAGTCATTTCTTTTACTTTAATATAGGTTATCTAAAAAAAATGCATTTTGAGTCATTCTAGGTCATTGACGCCTAACAAATTGCAACTAACATCGCTGCATTTCTTTACGTAATTCTGCTTAAGCCATGGTACCAGAATGTGTGTACGTCTCTACATTTTAAGCATATATGTGAACAATTCTAATGAAATCATTACAGATGTGATTTGGCAAGGGGCCGTATTTAACCGGTGACGTGTGAGCATTTGCCAGATATCACACTCATCGCTGCTCTGATTTTACTCTCTTTGCAGCAGTCATTTATAGGCCCTATCCTGTGTTCCATGGAATAATATGTTATAGTAAAAAAAAAACTATCTATCTTCTTTTATTTATTTGTTTGTGTTTTACGCCATACTCTGGTCCCATTTTGATTGATTGACTGACTTATTGATTGATTGACTGATTGGTTGATTGATTTATTGATTTGGAGTTTTATGCCGTATTCAAGAATACTTCACTTATACGATGGCGGCCAGCATTAGGGTGGGAGGAAACCGGACAGAGCCCGGGGAAACCCACGACCATCCGCAGGTTGCTGGCAGACCTTCCCACGTACAGCCGAAGAGGAAGTCAGCATGAGCTGGAGAGTATAGTATGTCTCTGAAAAAGTAATGTAATGTTAAATTTAACATAGTAGTTTTTAGAGTGTAATTGGACTGTATATACACTGTATTTATTTCTTTTTGTGTTGGTTTACCTCTTTTAAACTTACGTGTGGAATGTCTGGTTCATGAAACCTAATCAGTGATGTTATACACTTTTACAGATAACGGCTTGAGAGAAACGAGGGTGCAGTTTACAACGCAAAATTGTGATCGACTAAAGCAATCTCGAAACTCAGGGGACAGAAACGATTGCATCAAGTTCACATCAAACCACACAACATGTGCTGTAAGATTTATTTACTTGTTTGATGTTTACGTCATACTCAAGAAAGTTTCCCTTGTATGACGACAGGATTGATTACGGTTGGAGGAAACCTCCCACGAGCGACGGGATAGGTAACCAGCATATGCTGGACTTGATTTATTTATTTATTTATTTGATTGGTCTTTTACGCCGTACTCAAGAGTATTTCACTTATACGACGGCGACCAGCATTATGGTGGGAGGAAATCGGGCAGAGCCCGGGGAAAACCCACGACCATCCGCAGGTTACTGACAGGCCTTCCCATATATGGTGCTGGTCTTGAACTCACTCCGACCTCATTGGTGACAGGCTCGTTCATCATTGTGTTCCGCTACATGTGGTGCAGGAATCTGCTTTTCATGCTTTTATTATTTTTAATAACCAACTTTAATCGTCTGTCGTTAACAAATCCTTGCGTGAGCGTTTGAAATCTTTGATTTAATGCAGGACTACTTGTTTTTACCTAATTCTACTTAAACCGTGGTGCTAGGGGGCGTATACGGGCTTTTAGTCAATTACATGAACAATTAAAACAAAATCCCCAAGTGAGGAAAATTGGCAGGAGACCATATTTCACTGGTTATGTGTGACCATTTGTCAGGTAGCTGATCTGGTTTTACTCTTCAAGCTGCTGTTTTTTTTATTTTAAGCTGTATTTTTCCCTTTAAACTTCAAATTGCTTTTACATCAAATCTAGATTTAGTGCTGGGGTATTTCTGTGGAATCCAGTAGTGAATGGTTTTAGAACAGAACTGTCACAAAGTATACACGTTTTCAGATTGACAAAGGATTTGGAAGTCCAGTGGTCTGTCAGGACGTTAGCGGGCGCTGGACCGTGGAGGGCTTGTCATTCCAACGTTCAGAATGTTACCGTGGTGACGTTATCAACGTTGTCACGAGGATTAGGGACTTCCTAACTGCCATTGAAACAACTACAGGTAATCTTTAAAATATGCGCCACTTCAATAAAAAGCTTACCTGGGCCCGGTCTGACTTACCACAGAAAAATGTATCTAAAATATGCTCACATCATTTAAAATCTTTAAAGTTCTTCAACACAGATGCATGCATTTAAATATCCGGGTACCGTTTCAGAAAGCGCACGTAGCTCTACATTCACGTATCTGCCATGTCGACGTAATACCTGCAATACTGGTCGCCATGGAAAACATGTACACGTAAAGTTACGTGCTCTTGGTGAAACGGACCCTAGAACTCTAAAGCGAACACAATGGACCACATAGTTATATTGTTGGGCATCAGAGATTCCACATCATCGTTTTCTACCTTAAGATTTACGACATTTTCGAAAAAGCAGTACCTACTTTGTACTCATACATTGTATCATTACGTACAACTGGGCGTTTTGGTCATTAAACACACAGTTTAGGTGGAAGAAAAAAGAGCCTATGAAGTTACCAGAGAACGGGTCGCAGTCTAGTGTTTGGAGGTGTTTGTTTTTCAGTCGACAGGCCACATGAAGTGTGGGTTAAAACTCCACCTTATGGCGAGCTATTCACACATTTCTCATTTGTGACACATGCAGACTTGCACATCATAATGACGGAAATAAGAACCTTAGTGTATCAATATCTTATAATAATAAACACGAGAACTCTCACAATCTTACAATAATGAACACCAGTACTCTCACTATCTTATAATACTGAACACAGAACTCTCACTATCTTATAATAATGAACACCAGAACTCTCACTGTCTTATAATAATAACACCATTACTCTCAATATCTTATAATACTGAAGACCAGAACTCTCAATATCTTATAATAGTGAAGACCAGAACTCTCAATATCTTATAATAATGAACACCAGTACTCTCGATATCTTATAATAATGAACACCAATACCCTCGCTTATTCGAACTATCCCTAGATTCTCAGTGATCGTTGGGCATTAGTGACAAAAGTAACATTGTTTGAAGACCACTGGTCTTAGACCAATATTTGGTGTGGATATTTGTAGGTGAAAAAATTCGTCAGTTACTTGGCATAGGGCAGTGTTTTACCACAGACGTTTCGTCTGCCTGTGGCCATATGAAAAAAGAAATGATCATCATTAAATAGGTAAAACGTCTTTGCGTGTGGCAGATAAAGAGATAAACAAACAAATATGAAATCAGCGTAAATATGGTGATGTATAAAGTCCAGCTTAAACTCCGTTAACTCTGTGCAAGAAAAGCTCTTAAGCCCATAAAATTTAACGCCATATACAAGAATTTTCTGCGTATACCATTAGGGGGGGGGGAGTAGTCGTATACGTGGGCTAGTGAGTATAACGCCAACAATAATCAAAGAAATATGCATTGGAACTATCTGAATGTCTTTTCGGTGCACTTGCCAGCCTGTCCTTTCCGCTGCTCAGACCGAGACTGCGTGTACAGCTTGGACCAGGTCTGTGACGGCCAAAAATTATGTTCTGATGACGAGAACGAGGAGATGTGTTGTAAGTATGCAGATTATTAGAGCCGGTACACTCGAAAAATAAAATACTACACAATACTATGTTTGTTTGATCGATCATGGCAGAATTGATTATGTTATTTCTACAGTACATTATTAATTTTTTATTTTTTCAATTGGTGTTTTATGCCGAGAATATTTCACTTATACGACGGTGCCCAGCATTATGGGGAAAGGAAACCGGGCAGAAATCAGGGGAAACCCACGACCATCCGCAGGTTGCTGGTAGACCTTTCCACATACGAACATGCATACATAGATAAGTTTACATGGCGACTCCATTCCATGGAATCATTTGCGCCAAGACAATAAGATGTGTTTCAGGGATTTAGGCTGCACTAATCAACAATTGTCAGTTCACCTCCATTTTTCGGTGGACAATTCATGGTTCTCAGATGTGGGTTGACAATTTCAGCCTCTACAAGAACAGAAAACAGTATGTCTTTGAGGAGTGTTCTGCGGACACACGAGTAAAACATGATAGAATGCCTCCCCAGCCTGACAAACATCGCACAAATCTGAATCCACGCACGATTTATTTATTTATTTATTTGATTGGTGTTTTACGCCGTACTCAAGAATATTTCAATTATACGACAGCGCCCAGCATTATGGTGGGAAGAAACCGGGCAGTGCCCGGGGGAAACCCACGACCATCCGCAGGTTGCTGACAGACCTTCCCACTTTACGACCGGAGAGGAAGCCAGCATGGGCTGGACTTGAACTCACAGCGACCGCATTGGTGAGAGACTCCTGGGTCATTACGTTGTGTTAGCGGGCTAACCAACTGAGCCACGGAGGACCCCCCCCCCCCCCCCCCACCACCACCACCACGTACGACAAAACTATTACGTGAATTCGCGCTGGAGTATAAATTGATCAGATCTGTTTCATAAACCCTGATCAAATGAAGCGGGTTTCGTCGAATGCTACAATCGCATAAAATAGCGCATCGTATTGATAAATCGACGCGTTGATTTCGAAGCACCTTGCCAACACGGCTTCTGATGGGATCTTTGTTCGTATTTCTCCTTGTTTATGTTTGAATGGTTAGATGAATGATTATGGTTTTACACTACTCTCGCCATACTGCAGCCATATAGGAGCGAGAAACCAGAAGAGAGTAAATGGTTTCCAATGTTTTTTGGCAAAATACATATTCATTTCTTAACAGTTTCTACTTTTTTATATCCCAGATGGAATATCCTGTAGTTTCGACTATGGTAATATCTGCGGATATCAAGTATCTCCTTATAGCCCGTCTTGGATGAAGCTCCCCGGTGGAGTGATGGACACGACCACAGGTTTGACTGGTACGCTACAGATACGCTAATGGATAATGAAAAGTATTATTACGAAAAAGACAAAAAGCAAACGAAAAAACACATTGATAAGCCATCCATTCTAATTCATGCACATTTTCTGTAAGAGGTCGTAAATTTTAGGAAAAGACATCATCTGGAAACTTACTGGGGACACGGGGCTAGTTGAGCGCCCCCATTGGAGCTCTTTCATCCTACAGCAACCAAAGAGTTATTTTGTTTCATCGAACAGCTTTAACGCCGCGACTGCGGGCGATTTAATTTCCGGAATACCCATTGGGACTTACTGCAAAGAAGGGATTTTTATGCCTAAAGAAGAAAGTTTTTCTGTACTTCTTTACATATATAACGAAAAAATGTTTTATGTTTGCCATTTGCTATCTTGGCGTATACGACAATATATAACTGATATGAAATTTTTTTTATTAGCTTCATATAATATAACTAGCATAACCTTTCACCAAAGACATTCTTTTGGACGTGCAAAATATTTATTCATATAGGAGACTGACCCCTGGCTCCCTCGTCAATGTGTTACGTCATCTTCTATTTCAGTTTTCATGACTTTTTCCACATTTCTTTGCCTGTTGTCCTTGTTCTAGGTAGCTATATGGAAGCCGTGGCGTTCGCGAACGAAACGACAGCTGAAGAAGGGTGGCTGAAATCTCCAGTGATGACATCACCACTGTCGGGTTGTCTTGTCTTCCAGTACTTCTTGATTGGTTCACCAGCTGTGGAGCTCGATGTCGCCGGTGTCTCGTCAGACGACAATGTCACTGTCTCCACGCTTCTTAGCCTTAGAGGAGACTTCGGTGTGTCATGGCGGAAAGCGTCAGTCCGCCTGGACTCGTCCTCTTATCACGGTGTCATGTTCATTGCGCGAGGCGTTGATGCTGTCTCGTACATTGCCCTGGATGACATTCAGTATCCGGTTGACGACTGTGAGCCGGGTGAGACGATTTTAACATACTAATGTAACATTTTATATTTACTATATTTATGTTTTATCTATTTATTTGAATACGTCAGCCCGTATAAACCAAATAATAAACCCCATGAAAACTATGTACATAACATAAACATAACAAAGTGGCTGCATAAGATAAGTATAGACACAGATAATGGAAGAGAACAATGTATGAAAACATTATAGATGTATAAAAAGAAATTAAAAGAATGGCTAAAATTTGAAAAACTGATGAAGGCTGCAGAAATAATGAGACATGAAGTTAACTAAAATACGATTTTGTGTGCATTTTAAAATGTATTCTGAACTAAAAATCTATGTACCTGTGGAAATTAAGAATGAATTACAAGACCCTTTGACTGTCGTATTTATTGGGAGAAGCTGTCAGTATAAAAGACAATAACATAGAGAGTTCAACCAGAGCAGTGACAACAGTGTGGTATTCGGTAAATGGTCACCCGTATTACCGGTGAAATCCGAGCTTTTTTCCATTTACCTCGATCAGGGTTTTGTTCCGGCTGTTTTGTATGTCCTTAAAAGTAGCAACGTACACGCCAACGAGCACCAAGACGCCTGTCTATAAGAGGCCTCCGTGGCTCAGTTGGTTTGCGCGCTAGCGCATTGTAATAACCCATGAGCCTCTCACCAATGTGGTCGCTGTGAGTCTAAGTCCAGTTAAAGCTGGCTTCCTCTCCAACCTCACGTGGGAAGGTCTGCAAGCAACCTGCGGATGGTCGTGGGTTTCCCCCGGGGCACTGCCCGGTTTCCTTCCACCACAATGCTGGTTGCCGTTGTATAAGTGAAATATTCTTGATTACGGCGTAAACACCAATCAAATAAATAAAATAAATTTATATCGCTAGTACACACAAGGTGTAGGTTCAATCCCTGCGTCGAACAGGGCATTTGTACGACTCCCTCGCTCTCACTGCTGGTGGGTGCACGGTGACAGGAAGCAGTGGTGACGCTCGTTCCGCCCTAACATTCACTGAAGACCAATAACGGCGTGCACATCTGTACGTCACATGTGGAAAAGTTCATTTGGTAAGGAAAACTTGCCAAAGGTTGGTGGATAAACTCACGGGTTATCCGGTCTCCTTCACTAATTAATTTGGTCGCCATGTTAAGTATGGCGTTAGACAACAATCGATAAAATCAATATTCCATACGGAATAAATTGTCATATGGTGTTCGATATGGAGAGTTACCACAATACTGCGTATTAACTATGCTAGTTTTGCAATTTAATGACAGCACAGCACCTTTTACAATGAGCCGTTACATGCTCAAATCGGTTAAAAAACTCTCCCACAAATTTCATATACCATGCTAATCGAAAACTGCAATAGTGCTTTGGTCATATTTGCAGGCTATTTAGAAGAAGAGCGATTTGATTCATTTGAAATACTAGTTTAATTTCAAAGTCAGTTGAACTGTTTTTCTTTACAGTGATACGATTCATTTTCACATTAACTGTAAACGCTATTAAGAGGTCATGAGTCAAGCTGAGCAGTTTTCGCTCACATGTTTGCAATCAAACGATGTAAAACAATATTAATATATCTGCTTGCATAATGTAGTCAGTTTGCACTATATCCAGTAATGGTCAGGATAACTGCTTTATTTTTCTCATCATACTCTGCATAATGATGTTAATTGTCACTAAGATTTATTTTTGTACTCGATGCAATGTATGTACTCCAGGGTGTGATGTTAATGACTATCAGTGCGGCATTATCTGTCTCGACCAGTCCAGTGTGTGTGACGGACACGTCCATTGTTTGGGAGGGGAGGATGAAGTCAACTGTACAGGTAATGCAGACATCTGCACGCACGCATGCGCAGTGTAAGATAACTCCAAGCACAAAGGTACAGATAGTTCCAGCTCTATATGTTTGCATTGCTTCAGTTTTATGCTGTCTTGAGCTTCACTTCAGTCTTCTTGTATTGTTCCTCAACGTGCTAATGACCTTGGCAATCAGAATAATGTATGCTATTCCTTTTGGACCAAATTTTGGGGTTGCAATCACAGAACTGTTTTAATGGAGTTGAGCGACTATTTTTCCCGTCAGTCGGTGTGTCTGTTTAACTTTTTTAAAGTTCGTTTTGTCCCAATTAAGTTTATTCATCTAACCGCCAAAATCACAAAAAAACTCTTATAATTTTGTAAACACGAATGGCGGACACCACCAATGGCACCGCGACTTTCGAAAAGTAATGGGATGAGAGATGAGAATGGACATTTTAATGTGTAATTTGCCTAACACAGACTCTCCAGTTGTATGACATATCTTCTACAATGTAATTCTTTGTTAATAATGGCCTTTATTTTAGGTTCGATGTACACTACCAACTGAAGTCATCATGAAACGCAAATTCTTGTTTTTTTTTTATTAGGGGATATTGATTGTGATTTTGAAGAGACGATATGTGGTTATCAGAATGACACGGAAAATAACAGTACCGAGATCTGGATGTGGACCAAGAACAATTACAGACACCCTTATAGTGGTCCCCGATTTGACCACACCCACAAAACATCAAACGGTAAGTGTACAGTATGAACAAACATATCCTCAATACCCAGCCCCATGCCCCAATAGCTCAGACGCGACACTGTTTGTAAATGTAATATTTCATAGTTAATAGTTTAAAAACGCAGCTATAATGACCTGTCTGTGTTACGGTTCGTAGCAACCTAATGGCCAACTGCAGTGTTTCGGAATTCTTTCTCTTGTGTTTACACCAGCTCAAATTCCATCACCAGGTTTTCGGCGGTTTAGTAAAAATGAACTTTATCAGGACAGGAAGTGTTAAGGTCATATGTTTCTTTGATGTCTTTAATGTTTTCTCCGCTCAGTAGATTAATCTGGGTTTTTCTTTTGGAAGGTTTGTTTCTTATGAAAGTCCAAATCATACACTAATCTTAACTTCCGGGATCCTGGATCACGAAAATGTCTTAGACTGACACCCCACCCAGTCACAATATATTGACACCGGGCCAACCAGTGCCTCCTTGAATCTCCTTGCTCTGACCTCTCAGCGCTGAGGGCCAAGCGAAGCAGCAATAAGTATCATTTTTAAAGTCTCTGGCATGACCCAACCCGGGTTGGATCCCTAGCCTCTCTACTTCGAGGCGGACGCTCTAATCAATAGGCCACCGAAGCGGTCCTTAACTGACTGAAGTGGATTGAACGTCATTATACATTGAATAGGGTTAAACGTTTACTGAAACATTTCCTAGCATCTTTTAACATTATTTTATGATTTCATATCGTTTTCATCTCAGTCAGTATTCTTACATTTGTTTTTCTTCTTTCTTTCTTTTGACCACAGGCTCGTACATTTACTTAGAACTGAACTATGGTGGAACTGGTACTTTGGTGTCTCCACGTTTCACAAGATACGAGACAACGTGTCTGGAATTTTACTTTTACCAATGGATTGGGATATTCCGTGGTAGTGGTAGCCTGGAAGTAAGGGACCGTCTCCGAACAACATCAGGTGTATTGTGGCGGTCCCTTGATCGACTCCCCCCAAAATGGCACCTTGGTCAGGTGACCCTACCCCCAGGCGCTCATCAGATCGTCTTCACCAGTTATATACACATGGCGTTAGATGACATCCGGGTGATTCCAGGCGCCTGTGTGACGTCAGGTACTGTAATCTGTCTACGCCATACCGTTGGATGCAAATATGGGTCAAGTTCTTATCACATTTTAATTTTTTGAGTATTTCACCACTATACGGCTTATATTATTATATATATATATATATATATATATATATATATATATATATATATATATATATATATATATATATATATATATATACCAATGTGGATTTGGAACCTGATCATTCATTCATTCTTAGTATTTACTTATTTATTTATTTGCTTGGTGTTTTATTTATTTATTTGATTGGTGTTTTACGCCGTACTCAAGAATATTTCACTTATACGACGTCAGCCAGCATTATGGTGGGGAGAAACCCCGTAGAACCCGCAGGAAGCCCACGACCATCTGCAGGTTGCTGAAAGACCTTCCCACTTATTGCCGGAGACAAAGTCAGCATGACTTGAACTCACAGTCACCGCATTGACAAGAAGTTCACTGGTCATTGAGCCCTTCTGGCGTGCTACCCCCCTCCGCCACGGAGACCGCTCCCCACTTTTTTTAAGAGTGTTGAAAGACATTTAAATATTTGAATGCTATGGTGGTTTATGAGCCATACTGACGGTATGTAGGAACTCTAACGTCACATTTTCCTGATGTTCACCAGAAGGAAGGAATTTTTGGGAATCTTTTATCAGTAATCTCTTCCTGATCGCTAAAAAGAGTTATTCCAACATTCAGCGTCGTGATTTTAGTTGAAAAAATCTTGAAATCAGAGTTCCTTAAGTGACAGTATGATTTGTAAAGCCCACCTTAGAAGTCAAATGTTTCTACGCCTTTACCTCTCTTCCCAGAACCTAAAAAATGAATAAAAGTTTGGATGAATAGTTTTAAGTGGTCTATTTAGTGGCACCTTCTTCGATTTTTGGAGGCTTTTTCCTTGTACAGCTAATACGAAATGTTTTTCCCTTGAGACCGTTGATTTATGTGGAAGTGATTTTTTCCCGTTTTAGTGATATCGTGCACAAGTGACGAATACAGATGTGAGGGTATCTCGTTATGTCTGAACCGGGACTTTGTGTGTGATGGCACACGTGACTGTCCTCAGCGTGATGACGAAATGAACTGTCAAAACGACGCGGCTGGTAAGTACAAGAAGCATTGGATATTACAATACGCATTGGAATTGTGCGATAAGCATTGAAATGTGAAATAAGCATTCAAATGTGCAACAAGCATTGACAAGTACAATAAGATTTAGATAGCACAAGAAGCGTTGGATATTACAAGAAGCTTTTGATAGTGCAAGGAACTTTGGATAGTGCACGAAGCTATGAATAGTGCAGGAGGCATTTCCAAGTGCGAAGGGCGTTGTTGACTTCAAGCGCCCTTTTGTAGAACACGCCGTTATAAACAGTGTAGATAGAAAGAGAAATCTAAGAAGAAAGTGAAGGTATGATTAAGATAAATTCACCGCCAGATAAACGGAGGTACACGTGGGTGTAATACATTTCATTTCCTCTAAATAAGCCTTTTACTCGGTCTCGAAATTCATTACACAGAATAAGAAAAATTTAAGAAATAAAATTAGGAATTTGTGTGTAGAAACAAACATTCGTATTTCAGCCATCAGCCAAAATGGACGTTTCACGTCAATAATCATAAAGGCCAGCTCCAAAAACAACGTTTAAGGCAAAACCACAAGAACAAAGAAAGTGTATAAAGTAAGAAATTAGGATAAAAGCATGCAAAGAGAAGAAATCGAGCGTTTTCAATGAATGAAAAAATTGGACGTATCCGCCTTCGACAGCTGTCAAAAGACGGCGAACGTGATGTAATGCTTGGTTAGTTGGGAAAAATAAACTCACTGCAACAGTGGAAGGGGCTATTTCATTAAGCTATAATACGAATAGCGGCCGTTAGATGAAGTCACACACGAAGTGTGAGTATAGACAATATAGGGGTTTGAAGATCAAAGTATTCAGTCGCCAAAGTTAAAAAGTAACTTTTTTCCAAATTGTTAGGCATCTTTTGCTGACATTTATTTACCTATCACCTCTATGGTCGTATTCTGGAGGCACAAATGACCATTTCCTGCAGGAACTTTTTAATTTGACAAATGCTCTTTAAAAACTCCTTTATTTTCTCCACCGTTCGTCTTCTCTAAATAAGTTTTTGTGAAACTTTTTAGACGCCCGTGCTCGAGGATATTTAATAAAATAGTTGTCAAACGTTTCATTGAGGTCACGTGGTACAGGAGGGCATTTTTGCCATTAGCTTGAAATCGGAACTCCCCTATTAAACAGCTGTTTGTTTTTCTCTCTCAGACGCCGTCCGCCTCCTCCCTCTGTCTTATCAGCCCCCCTGGGAGGGGAGAGTACAGGTGTATCATCAGCGCTCCTGGAGGGCTGTGTGCAACGACAACAGCTGGAAAGATGCCAACTCCGTTGTGCTGTGCAATGAACTAGGCTTTAGGTATGAAAAAGTGATTGACTGATTGGTTGTACACTGTTCTTAAGAACTTTTCACTTATTTGCCGAGGGTTATATCCCTGGATGGAGCAGCCCGGTGTTCAACCACCGACCATCACCCAGTACCTGATAAACCACTTGACTTTGCTGATGAAACAGCGATAGCTGGATTCGAACACACGACCCCACTTGTGTGAAGGGTCTGATAGTCGCTGGAAGTGAACTCCTTAACCATTAGAGCCTGATCACTGAAAAAAATGTGGGTTTACTGTTTTCAAATTTATTGTCAAATGTATATTCCTGTTTTTTTTTAATCACATGAATAACGATGAATTATTAACGGCATATATCAGATGAGAGGCAACCATATTTGGGAAGTTTCCTGCGTCTTTGTCAAAGGGACAGTAAAGTCAGTTATGTGGTAACCAGTTAACGTCAGAAAAAGTTAGTTCCATTTGTTACTTCGATACATGGCCAGGCTATTGCCTCGTATTGATATTTATTTATTTGATTGGTGTTTTACGCCGTACTCAAGAATATTTCACTTATACGACGGTGGCCAGCATTATGGTGGGTGGAAACCGGACAGAGCCCGGGGAAAGCCACGACCATCAGCAGGTTGCTGGCAGACCTTCCCACGTACGGCCGGAGAGGAAGCAAGCATGAGCTGGACTTGAACTCACAGCGACCGCATTGGTGAGAGACTCCTTTTCTGCAAACAATTCTGCAAATAGCACCAGTGAAATAAATATATAATCCAGATCTTCACGCGAGTGATTCACTGGAAATCACTGGTGCCATGTGTGACAACTATTTAAAATTTCGATGTTAATGTGTATAGATTTGTATTAGTGAGAAAGTTGAAGTAATTTGGCCAAAAGCCATATAACTTATTATTCATTCGTTCATTTTTACCAGAATTCTACTGGTGGACTGAGCATCTCCAAGTCCTGGTATAATTACATTATTTTGGGGTTATTTTATGCTAAATTTGATGGAAACAGATCATTTTGAGTATATTTAAACCAGTAACATCTAATACTAGAAAATTGCATTTAACAATATTGCATTTTTTCAGTTTATTTATTTCTGCTAAAGCCATAGTACTGTCTGTGCTTTGCTGTTATTTAGCATTTACATGAACAGAATAAAAATGAATAAACAAGAGGTCAGATTTGACCGTTTACGTGTGACCGTTTGCCAGTTCACACTATCCTCAGTGATCACGAGCCGATTCCACGACGCCATTTCTGGCTTAAGTCAAAATTAAAAATCTCTTTAGAGTCCTTAGATTTTTATACTGAAAGTTTGAATGTTGACAAGTTTGACGCTTTAAATTTATTGAGCCCAAAAATTAAGTTAAAAAATGTTTAAAATCTTTTCTCAAATTTTTACTTAAGTCAGAAAAGGCTTTGTGGACTCGGCCCCTGGTATTACTCTCTGTGCTGTTCGTAATTATATTTACGATTACGTTTACTCATTCATTGCAAGAGAGCAGTGGTCAAGTCAGCTTGGAACAGAGTGAACATTGCGCGGAATATGATACCTCACAGTTCATTAATTATATTCTGTTCTCATTTGTATCATTTTACTTCATTTAACCAGTGGGATCGGATCCAGGTATACCAAGTATTACAGCTCTTACAGCGTTTGGAAATCTAACATTCGATGCACGGGCTCAGAGGCCAGCTTATTGGACTGCCAATCATCGTACTGGGGATATCGTTACTGTAGTTATAGTGACAACATTGCTGTGTCCTGTTTACCGTGTAAGTGTATCCTTCATTTAAATATCCATCTTAACAGTGGGGATATCGGTACTGTAGTTATAGTGACAACATTGCTGTGTCCTGTTTACCGTGTAAGTGTATCCTTCATTTAAATATCCATCTTAACAGTGGGGATATCGGTACTGTAGTTATAGTGACAACATTGCTGTGTCTTGTTGATCGTGTAAGTGTATCCTTCATTTAAATATCCATCTTAACAGTGGGGATATCGGTACTGTAGTTATAGTGACAACATTGCTGTGTCTTGTTGATCGTGTAAGTGTATCGTTCACTTAAATAACCACACGTGGTGATATTGTTCCTTTAATGACGACAAGAACATTGCTGTTTCGTGTCAAACGCGTAAATATGTTATTCACTTAAATGTCCATCGCAACGGTGGGGATATCTTTACTGTAACTATAGCAACATAGTCGTATACTGTTTTGCCTGGGCACTGATGTATGAATGACGAATGAACTGTTACAAGGGATTTTAAATGTTAACATTGCTTAACCAGTAAATCGGTACTTATTCCCATTGCCCAGTGTTCAACTATATATATTGATACCGATACTTACAAGCAGTCCCTTTGTGAACTTTGTGACCCATTTGATGAAGAAGTCTTTGGAATCTATTGTGCCGAAAATATGCTGAAGACACAAAAAAAGAAATGAT
Source organism: Liolophura sinensis (assembly GCF_032854445.1). Taxonomy (NCBI): domain Eukaryota; kingdom Metazoa; phylum Mollusca; class Polyplacophora; order Chitonida; family Chitonidae; genus Liolophura; species Liolophura sinensis. Next base: position 11,805,567 of record NC_088297.1, on the reverse strand, counting down.
TCTATTTCAGACAACCCAGGAGACCCTCTCTCAGACTACATCCGATTGGTTGACGGAGAGAAACCAAACGAGGGCCGTTTAGAGGTCAAACTGAAGGGCCAGTGGGGAACAGTTTGTGACGACAACTTCGGTGAAGCGGAAGCCCTGGCCGCCTGCAGATCTATGGGATATAGGTATGGCGATGTTCTATATACAGGTGGTGACTTTCGTTGGATTGTTTTCTTGGTGCGTCTAGGGCAATGAATTTTTAAAATCCTATGCTTCGATTGTACTTGGTGCCTTGATAGCAACACGTACTCGTCAGCGTTCTTTCGGGCAGTGTTACATAAAGTTCACCATTTCCTTAAATTATTTTATATTTATTTATTTGATTGGTGTTTTACGCCGTACTCAAGAATATTTCACTTATACGATGGCGGCCTTGGCGGGGGAAAACCGGGCAGAGCCCGGGAAAAAAGAAAGACCTTCCCACATACGGCCGGAGAGGAAGCCAGTATGAGCTGGACTTGAACTCACAGCGACCGCATTGGTGAGAGACTCCTGGGTCATTACGCTGCGCTAGCGCGCTAACCAAATAAACCACGGAGGAACATGCAGCAGAGCCGGGCTGGTAGCATCCAATAACCACTACCTGCTGACTCTTGTATAACTAGATCTGACGTAAAACATACTGTGAATCCGTCCTGTGTTGGTCCAATTGAATTCTTGCTTTTGTATTTTGGAAAGTGAAGCCTGCGACCCCATAAATTTTGTGTGCTGAAATGATCATTCTGATTGGTTATAAGGTTTGCCAGGTTTGCTTCAAGACACCGCCAGTGAATTTGGGCTCAGTAATATTAAAAAGATTCCCTAACCCAAAGCGAACAATAGCTCCAGGTCAGTAACGTCTGATAAATTACATTTCGCATCGTTGAATTTGATTTGACCTAGTTCTGCTAAAACAAGGTTCTAGAGGCATGTAACTTGCTACTTATTAAACAGTTACATAAACAGTTAGAATAAAACCCTTAGTGAGGTAAATTAACAGGAGGCCGGATTTCACCGGTTACGTGCGACCATATGCCAGCTATCACCGTGTCGTCGCTATAGTGTTACTCTCCACGCATCCTGATGTATCTTGCACTGGAATCCCTTATATATATTATAACCAAAGGCGTACAACACGGGAAGTAAAACCAGAGCAGCGACGACATTATGATAAATGACAAATTTTCACACGTAACCGGTGAAATCCACTTGCTTGTCAATTTGTCTCAGGATTTTGTTCTAACCGTACATGTAAATACTTAAATAGTATCAGATTACACTTCCCTTAGCACCATGACTTAATCAGAATTAGATAAAACAAAATTCCATTGATGTTAATTACAGTTTATTAGACGTCACTGGTATAGAATTACCCAAAATGCTTTGATGCTCACCCTCTCACCCACCATTGATCCTCAGAGGTCGTGCGGAGGTCCTGTCCACATTCCGTCCGGGATCTGGCACGATTTGGCTGGACAATTTCTTCTGTAACAAAGGTGTGGAGGACCTGTTCCAGTGTGAAATCAGAAAGATCGACACACATGACTGTAACCACTACGAAGACGCCTGGATCGCCTGCTTTCAAGGTACATTAAGCCAACAGCCTGTTATTACAAAAAAGAGTTTATGTCTTTGCAGGAGATTATTTGTTTGTCTGTCTCTCAGCAATTTTACGGAAATAGTCATGAACAGAACTGAATTTTAACTTGCGCACGGGTTGACCTTTTACGGACACAGGAGTTTTTAAATGCAATTTGTCATCATTGCGATGCAAGACTGAAATGTAGGTTATTGTCCCCTTCTCTGTATTTTGGGAATTTGTACATTTTGCTGTGTCGGAGGTTTGCTTCCCTTCTACTCTTCAGTTATCAAATACGACATGCTTATTAATTAAAAGAGAAGCGAATAAATTTATTTATTTGATTAGTATTTTATGCCGTACTCAAGAATGATTCACTTAGACGACGGCGGAAATGGCGGGAGGAAACCGGGCAGAGACAGGCGGAAACCCAAGACCATCCGAATGTTGCGTCTAGTGAAGGTGGTTGGGGAGGCATCATTGACATGATGATTTATTTTGCTTGATTGGTGTTTTACGCCGTAGTCAAGAATATTTCACTTATACGGTGATCGCCAGAATTGCGGGAGGAGGGAAGGTGGTCGTAATGAGCCCGGGGGAACCCACGACCATCCGCAGGCTGCTGAAAGACCTAGACAAGTACGACAGGAGACAGAAGCCTACAGCGATCACATTGAAGGGCGGTTACAGAATCATTGTGCTGCGCTAACAGTGTATCGTCATACACCTGACGATGCCTCGGACTTCAAGCCATAGCCATAGTGGGATTCGAACACCTATGTGAACTCATATGTAACCTGTGTGACTCTAGGTTCGATTTTCTGCCCAGGTAAAGATCAAATTAAGATGTTTTACGTTCATTTCTTTACTTCCATCAGACTGTGGCCCCGGATACTCCGTGTGTGGTGACCAGTTCACGTGCATAAATTCTGACTGGGTCTGTGATGGGGAGAGTGACTGCCCTAACGCTAGCGATGAAGAGAACTGCAGTAAGTAACATTGTATAAAAGAAAACATAATAGTTCCCTCGCCAGGGTTCAGGAAATGTCTCGCCGATAAAACGTGAACATATCACACTAACAACCTGTCAGTCCTGCACAGTTAAAAAACAATTGTTTTAGTCATTTCCTTTGTTAACCTGTGTGTGTGTATACTTCATTTTTTGTCCTTGATATCATTGTATTGTACGTTTTCTCAACCGTGTAGGGGTTCTGGTCTTGAAGTCACAGTAACTAAACAGGAGACACGTTACTCAGTTGAAAAAGTCCTGAAAGAAAAAACAAAACAACTTAACAACTGTTTTCTTGGACAGTATTTAATGGACACGGTACAAACTTTGTATACTTATTTCACTCATTTGCCTAGCATAATTTCTTGCGTCTTTCGAACATCGTTAACGGCTGTTGATGATTTTTTTTATTATTCCGTTCTAATTTCCAACATTGTACAGCTGGCATACAAATGTCTGTTTCGACGCATAGATGTAATGGTCTTTCATTTGATGTACCCATCATTTTAGTGCTTTGTTTGCCTTTAAAGTATTATGCCCAGTTCGCCTTTACCTGACAATGATGGAAATGTAGATCATATACACTAAAATATTAACACACGAAGCAATTTTATATTGTTTTCTTTCGGTATTAAGTAACGTGTTAACTGAACAATTGGGGTAAGTATTCATTATCAATTGTGGCTTCATCTTCCGCCAGGTTTTCACATTTTAGGGCAATAATCCATGAGCTATGGCAGCGTGAGAACAGAGTGGTCGGTAATCACAGTTCACAGCACTCAGTACCGAATGTGCCTCCGTTAGCATCACGATGAGCGCAATCTGTGATTACCGACAAGTTCATGCTAACTTCCTCTCCGTGGGAGCGTCTGCAGCAACGTGCGGATGGCCGTGGGTTTCCTAAGGACGCTGCAAGGTTTCCTACAACAGTCATCGTATAACTGAAATTGTTTTTAAACCCGGCTTAAAACACCAATCGAATAAATCAAGACTTTATATGAAGGTTACTTGTTATTTCAGACACATGTGAAACTGATGAGTTCACCTGTAAGAATTACTCATGTGTACCCGCTAACTTTCGGTGCGACGGTGTGAAGGACTGCCAAGATGAGTCGGACGAATCGAATTGCCGTATGTAATCTCATTGCTGCTTTTCATATCTACCCTCTGCAATGGACGAGTGGAACACACTGAATTGCCCTGTTATCACAGTGACTGTGTATGATATATCACTGTGTCTGGGCTCAATCGTTCAGTAGTTAAGACGGATATTAACATCAGTCCAGGCTAAGGTCTATTGGTTTTGCATTCGGCCAAGCCGGTATTAACTTTTAATACACTTTTGAAGAACCGGACCCTGTGTTTGTATTAGTTTCGTCTCAAATTGTTTTTGAAATGTAAGTAAATATACGTAAATGTCGATTTCAAAACATTTGCTATATACAAATATGACTAAATCAGAATAAAAAATGCATCACATGGAATACTTTTAAATGCACTTTGCTGAAAACTTGTCAAGCCATTGCGTAAGAACCAATTCGCAAGACACAGAAAACAAACGTTTTATATTATGCATTCAATGTGCTTGTTGTTTTTATTTCTGTGTTAATGCGCTAAATTCATGGCCTTGGCTAGTACATTTAACGATAGGATGAGTTATTTACTGTACATTGCCTGTGTGTTTTCATAGTACGATTCACAGACGAAAACTACGTTGAAGTTATCGACAGCTCGGGATCGTGGACCACGGTGTGTGCTGACGACAGCTCACGTGACCAGGTGGCGGAGAGCGCATGCGACCTGTTGGGATACAGGTCTGTTCATAATATTCAAAGGTCACGCGTTTTTGTGTTCACAAATTTGCTCGCTTGAAGGAAATGAATGAATGCTTGGAGTTTAACGTTGTATACTTAAAAATATTTCAGTCATATGACGACGAGGAGTTTGTCTTTTTGTGGCAGGACGAGTCCATGCCGCCAAAGTACTGCCGCCACAGAAGTATCATTCCGAAAACACCAAACATGAAATTCCAGCCAGTTACATTATACTGACAACGGGTCAACCAGTCATGTTTCCTTCTCTAACCTATCAGTGCTGAGCGCCAAGGGAGGCGACAACAAGTACCATTTTTAAAATCTTTAGTACGACCAGACCCGGGCTTGATCCAGGGTCTCCTCACTTCGAGGTGAACTTGCTTGAAGGGAGTCATTGTCTTATAAACATTGGGCAAATACAAGGCACTTGCAATAACAGTTTTTTTTTTGTTTTTTTTTGGTAATGAAAATGTGTACATTCACCTGGAACTCATAATTACGTGCTCCAATATTCAACACAGACCATTTCATTGTGCTGTCTGGCTTCTCAGATACAGTAGTATATGACAAATCTTCAAATCGCAATGTCTCACGTTTATACCTATGAGCTATTTCATCGCTCGTTTTACTCTCAGCACTGTGAACCGTGGTGAAACTGAGATTAGTGACGTCACCGTAAACGGATTACTTCCTGCTTCTACTTCCGCAAGAGGATTATTTGCCGGATATGAACTTTCAGGACCGCAGTAAGTGGGAACCTTAATTGCCATCTAAAAATGAATGAAATAAAGTATCATCTTTCTTATCTGATATCATTTCTGTGATTTAATATGATATGTTTTCTCCAGTTTTCAACACATGTTCGTCTTCACCGAACGTCAGACTAGATAATCAGCCCCACGAGTGCCGTCCATCACTTAATTCCACAAACATTGAAAGTGAAAGTGAAATCTACAAATTCCCTGTCCAAGGTCGGGATTGAACTCACACCTTTTGTGTCCTGGCGATTAATATGGTTTTTGTTTTATGATTCTTTAGATATTGGTATTTGTCACATAACGCCCACATTTTATTTTTGCACAATGTCTTACTTTTTTGTGTGTATTTTCTTGTATTTCAGACCCTGCCAGCCGCTTGTCCTTGAATGTGACGACCTAAGTAAGTACAGGACAAATTGTATTCTACAACCCTTACAGCAGATCGAGATAAGCATGAAAAATGAGTGTTTAAATTCATGTTGGCACTCTGGACGAGTGACAGAATATACCTGTAGAACATTGCGTGACGAGCATCACGCGCTAATTATCTTGAGTAGCTTACTCTGACGCCGTGATGTGAAACTGCATGAGATGACTGTTGTGCTTGTCAAAACTGCTCATTTTTTATAGTCCGGGTTCACTGATATGTATATGAGTTGAAGTTCGTAACTGGGGTACATATTTCAACAAAAGACAACTTAGAAGCTTGGATGGTACATGGTTTGAATACATGATGAAATAATATTGAAAACGGCAGACTTTTCCTTTTTGTATGACCCCGTCTTGATTTCTGTCAGTATGTGCTTTCTAGACGAACGATGTTTCGGACATTGCTCCGGCGATTATTGGAATAGAATGTTCACTTTGTTTGACAATGGCATAGAAATACGCAGATTTATTGCGTAAAGAAATCCATGCCGGCACTGCGCACGTGAACATAGCACACTTTAATGTCGACTTTGATGGTAATTCTTTACAGTCTTTGCAGAGTGAGTGAGCGCTTGGGGTATAACGTCGTACTTTACAATTTTTCAGTCATATGACGACGAAGGAGTCCTTAGAGTGCATGTAATGTGCCTCCTTGTTTCAGGGCGGATTTCCACCGCTCTTTTATCTAGGGCTGCTTCACTGATGTCGCCATAGCGAAGGCAAGTAAGGTACCCCGCCCGAGCCATTATACTGATACGGGCCAACCAGTCGTTACACTATCCACTTCACGCTGAACGCCAAACGAGGAAGTTACAACAACCTCTTTTAAGGCCTTAGGTGTGACTCGACCCAGGATTGACCCTGGATCTACCGGCCCCGAGGCCAGTCTTTGCAAGAACATCTTTTAAATTTCATTGTCTTGAATTCAAACTGTACCCAGCTTTAGAAGTTACAGATAAAGGTCCAGTCGAGGGACATTTCGCTGATTTTCAACCTGTTCGCAGGTTTTAGACTGACAGTTTTTTTGGAATGTTTTTCAAAATGGTTGGTTATCCTGATTTGAAACTGGGTTCGTGGCTTCACCGCGACAGCATATACGCCAAGCTCGAGTTTTGGGCCGTTTTCGTCAAAAGTACGTCGGATTTTAGTCTTCGCACACTTTCACATCGACAGCTCAAACCGGTACGGGACATTTATTGCGTTTGAAGCACTTACAGAATGCTTCTTTTTTAAAAGTATATTCTGGTGTGTTTTATTTTAAGGGTGTGGCGTGCCTGTACAAGCTGATGAGGGTGTGTCCCTGTCTCGGGAGCAGCTCAGGAGCGGAAAGGTGGCCCGACCCGCGGAGTGGCCCTGGCAAGTTCTTGTCCATCCCCGCCCCGGGGTCACATGTGACGGTGCTCTCATCGAGAAACAATGGGTACTGACATCTACGCGATGTGTACAGTACGTATTACAGGTCCCAAGATGTTGGGAATAAGTATGACAACAGGATTTGTAGTGCATTCCATGTCGTAGCTTTGTCGTAAACAAAGGATGTATAAAGCATGTATCACAGATCCCAGAATGTGAGAAGTAGGTATCACACCTTACGGCATGTGTAGTGCATTCCATGTCGTAGCTTTGTCATAGTCAAAGGATGTATAAAGCATGTATCACAGATCCCAGGATGTGAGAAGAAGGTATCACACCTTACGGCATGTGTAGTGCATTCCATGTCGTAGCTTTGTCGTAGTGATAGGATGTATAAAGCATGTATCACAGATCACAGGATGTGAGAAGTAGGTATCACACCTTACGGTATTTGTAGTGCATTCGATGTCGTAGCCTTGTCGTAGGGAAAGGATGTATAAAGCATGTATCACAGATCACAGGATGTGAGAAGTAGGTATCACAGCTTACGGTATTTGTAGTGCATTCCATGCCTTAGTCTTTTAATTGTAGCTCAACCTACAAGATGTGTACAGAATGTATCACAAATACCAGGATGTGAGAAGCAGGTATCACAGCTTACGGGTTGGTAGTGCATTCCATCCGGTGTGTTTTAATTGTAGCTTAACTTACAGCATGTGTAAAGAATGTATCACAAATACCGGAATGTATAATGCACGGGAAAGAGCTCACAGGATGAATTGAGTACGTATCACAAATAACAGGTTGTAAAATGCACAGGAAAAGAACTCACAGGATGAACTGAGTACGTATCACAAATAACAGGGTGTATAGTGCATAGGAAAAGAACTCACAGGATGAATTGAGTACGTATCACAAATACCAAGGTGTATAATGCACAGGAAAGAGCTTACAGGATGAATTGAGTACGTATCAGAAATAACAGGGTGTATAATGCTCAGGAAAAGAACTCACAGGATGAATTGAGTACGTATCACAAATACCAAGGTGTATAATGCACGGGAAATAGCTCACAGGATGAATTGAGTACGTATCAGAAATAACAGGGTATATAATGCACAGGAAAGAACTCACAGGTTGAATTGAGTACGTATCACAAATAAAAGGGTGTATAGTGCACATGAAAAGAACTCCTATGATTACACAAGAGTATACATAACAAATTCAATGATGTTTAGAGATCTTGCAGAACATATCAAGGTGTTTAGAGTACGCCTCACACACCTCGCATGGATAAATGGAATACATTTCAGACCTGAGAGGATCTGTGATCTACAGAATCCAGGGAACGACCGCGATATGCGATGCCATGTGTTCCTCATCTTTGTGCCATTGAGATGAAGAAAGAATCTCTTCAGTTCAACTATATTTTATAGCCAAAATGGTCACTGATGACCCTAATCAGCAAATGCCTGAACGGGAAACGGCCCGTGCTATTTACTTTTTATAAGACCGAAGTGGAAATGACTAACTTTATTTCCTCACCAAGTTCAAGACGTATTATTTGTTTGAATGGTGTTTTATGCCGTACTCAAGAATATTTCACTTTTACGACGGCGGCCAGCATTATGGGTGGGGCGGCGGCAGAGGCCGTGGGAAACCCACGATCATCCGCAAGATGCTGTCAGTCCCACTTACGGCCAGAGAGGAAGCCAGCATGAGCTGGACTTGACGTATAGTTGAATGGCCATAATCATATGCAGCCTGGTGTCTCTGCTGAACGTTGCTTGCAAGTATTTTACGCTAGGGTAAAAATAAAATATTTGTGTTCAATACAATCAAGTTTAGAGAAACAAATGTCTTTAGAGATTTAAAGCTAACGTGATTTTGCTTTTGTTTCAGGGAATATTTTGATGAAGCCCCAGGCGATAGTAGGCCATTGAGAGTTCAGTTAGGGAAGACTGACTTAAGTGCAAATATGGAGCCAACAGAAATAGAGCGAAGTGTCTTTAAAAGGGTCAACAGTCCAGCGCATTCCAGCATTACCTTACTCCTACTAGATGAACCGACGGAAGTCACATCTCACATACGGCCCATCTGCCTCCCAGAATCCTCTGCGCAGATTTCAAACCAGTGTGTGACGACAGGATGGGAAACAAGTGAATTCAGTAAATAATTGTAGCTTTAACGTCATTACCAAAGAAAAATGATTTTGTATGACTCGCAGGTGCGGATATTACTATATTAATTGATTTGTTTTGTATCTATTTAAATGACAACATTGTCATAACATATTGTAATGTGTCGTATGGCACATTGTCTTTACTCAAATGCATGTAAAGACACTTTCCGATATTACGGCTTTCCTGTTCCAGAACAACGTAGGACAATGAAAATGTTGATAATAAAGTATTACATAACTTTGCAAGAAGAGTTATAAAATATTTGTCGCTTAACACTTACATACTGAGATACATTTTTGTAATTTTGTGTTTAGTCAGAAAGAGTTTTGGCTGTACACATATTTCTTTTGTAGATAGAGACAAAGTTCCGAATCCTTTGAGAGAGAAAAAAACAAGACTGATTGATGTCGGAGAGTGTGACTCCAATAGAGTCGGTGCAAATTCCGATGACCTTCTGTGCGCGGAGCATGATGTCATGAGCATGAATGTGTCCGACTGTGGGGTAGCTGTTAAAATTTACACTTATCTCTTTGTTTATTTATCAAAACTGTTGATTAAGATATACATATACAACTCACCAATGCAAGTAATAATCCATGTTTACCTCTGGATACAATAAATTATTCATTCCAGTAACTATAAACGGCCATCCAGATTATATCGGAGGTAATTTTTGATGATTCTGATGTCTTCAATTATAAAAATATACTGCGCCGATGTTAGGTGAACAGGGCGTACTAAGATCACGATTAATATGTTGGGAAAAATGTAAAATCTGTAATAATTGTGATTGTAAAGAAGCACATTCATTGTTTACTTTGGAATTATTTATTTATTGAATTTGAGTTTTACGCCGTACTCAAGAGTATTTGACCTATACTGCTGAGCTCAAAACCTTAGGCTTTTAGTCGCCAAACCACATCATGTTTTGTTTTGTTTTTTTTTTGGGTGGAGGGGGGGGGGATTCTCGAACTTAAAAGTGAAACTATTGTGTACTGTTTGTTTTTTTAGGAGTGGAAGGCTGGAATTCTGGCTTGTAGAATGCCTGACAATCCTCATCAGTGGGAGATCACAGGGATACAAGCTTACTCCGTTACTCAACCGCCGTGCAACCAGGACATCTTCTTGCGCATCTCTGTCCTTGCAGACTGGATAAAGAACGCAACAGGTTATCTAGAGCCAGCATTTATCTCCGTATATTTATCTATGATATATTTAAAGTAGATTTTACTTTTTTTTAAGTTCAAGTCCAGCTCATGCTGGCTTCCTCTCCGGTCGTACTGAGGAAGGTGTGACAGCAACCAGCGGATGGTCGTGGGTTTCCCCCGGGCTCTGCCCAGTTTCCTCCCACCATAATGCTGGCCGCCGTCATACAAGTGAAATATTCTTGAGTACGGCGTAAAACACCAATCAAATAAATAAATGAATGTAAATTTTTCCCGCTTTCACAGCTTGTGGGCCTTTGGTGACAATAGAAGCCCATCAACGCTCATGTTACCGTTTGCGCAGTCTAACTTTCGTTGAAGGCCATTTTGTTTTCCGCCAATAAGGTGTGCTTACCTGTACGTCACAGGTGGAAAAGTTTGTCATTTACTTTCCCAATTTCGGTGGTTTTCTCCGGTACCCTGGTTTCCTCCAAATGAACATAAAATGACCACCATCATAAAAGTAAAAAAAATCTGGAAGATAGCGTTATGCCCCAGTCAATTAAATAAATAAATAAATAAATATACTCTTGCTGTAATTCTTCAACCTTTTCGCATCTTTGCAAGGTGTTTATTGAAGCAAATTCTGAAGGCATTGTTCTGTGTATACTGATAAAATTATACTTTTGTGAAGTTCTGAAATTGGCCAACCCAACCAATGTCTCCATAAGTTTTGTCTCCATAATCAAAATATTTTTTTTTTATAAATTGGACTGAAAGCTGCTCTTGCAGATGCAAAAAGGTTGAGAAATTAGGGTGGTATATGTCACTCTGAATGCTCTACCTGTATTCCATTCCGTTTTTGTAGTCTCATATATGTTCTCTCTGTTCTTTCCAGAGTGTCCATTCTCCTGTGGAGGACGGTGCCTGTACAACCCAGCCCTGATGTGTAATGACATTGACAACTGTCCGGATGGAGAAGACGAAGGATCTATCTGTGGTGAGTGTAGTTGGGATATCAAAGAGCATGGATGTAGGCTAGCATAAAACGTATTTTGACCGTTTTGATGGATTAGTCGCTTTTTTCTTTTTTGCCCCAAAATCTCCGGTACAGCCTCATTAACCTTGATAGAATGTTCTTTTCATCGCTTTGCAGCCACAATTTCAGTATCATTCTGTTCTTTGTCCCCAGAGGCCTCTGCAAGCTGTAGCTTTGATTACCCTAACTTGTGTGGGTACCAGAACGCCTCCACGGTGTCGACAGCTGTATGGAGCTGGGTCTCGTTCAGCACCAGGTTAAGCAAGATGGACGATCTCAACCACAACTACCCTGTGGACAGGATGGGGTCCGAAGACGGTAAGTTTGGTGTCTCGTAGGATTCTGTGGACGGGATGGGATCCAAATACGGTAAGCCTGGTGTCTCACAAGATTCACTGTGATACATGACAACATACTAATTTGCGGGCGAACTGGTGGGAGCTTGATTCCAACCTGCGACCTCACTGGATCAAGGAATTGTGGTCTTCTTCCAGAAGCTGCTACTCAACTCAGGCTGGCATGGTCTCTGGTGATGTTGTCTCCCCTAAAAAATACGTCCGTCTTGAAAGATACTAGAATAACATCTCTGAAACGAAGACAGTGGATTCATGCGAAATGAAGAAAGTTTTTGAGGCACATTTTGAATCTCTTAATAACTCTATTAAATTTGATGAACCTACTGGGAACACGGGATCTACTTAGAACTGGACGCTAAGCTTTCGAAAAAAACAATTTTATTCTACAAGAGGGGCCTCCGTGGCTCAGTTGTTTAGCGCGCTAGCGCAGCGTAATGATCCAGAAGCCTCTCATCCAATGTGGTCGATGTGAGTTCAAGTCCAGCTCATGCTGGCTTCCTCTCCGGCCGTAAGTGGAAAGGTCTTCCAACAACCTGCGGATGGTCGTGGGTTTCACCCGGGCTCTGCCTGGTTTCCTCTCAACATAATGCTGGTCGTCGTATAAGTGAAATATTCTTGAGTACGGTGTAAAACATCAATCAAATAAATAAATAAAATTCTACAAGAACAATGCTGAGAAGCCTTTCTTGTAAATATATATTATTTCATCCTAAACTGCATGTTAAGAAGTAAAAACCAATACATTTCAGGTATCAGGTAAGGTTTTTACTTGTGTATATTTCTCCAGGTTTCTACATGTACGTCCACAAGTACTACGCTGGTGTAAGCCCGGCTGTGGTCATCACCCCGGAATTCCCGATGTCGATAACGGGGAAGTCCTGCCTTCAGTTCTACACGCACTTGGCGTCAGGAAACCCTTACTTGAAGAAATTAACGGTCATTGTTGAACATGGAGATGTGGAGTTTTCAGTGCTGACGCTGACCGGATCCCCGACCCCACGGTGGACTTCACATACCGTTCAGCTCCCAAAAGGCTCAATCCGGTTACGGTTTTTAGCTATCAATCTAACCGCGTCGGATTTTGTCGCTATTGACGACGTGCGGATTTTAGAAGGGGAGTGCGATTTTGCAGGTATGTGACGTGCATGTTACAGAAATGGAAGTGTGATTTTGCTGGTAGGCGTATTACAGAAAGGGAAGTGAAGATGGCAGAAGGGGAAGTGTAATTTTGCAGGTATCTGGTGTGCAGAGAATGTGTCTTTACATATATGTGGCGTTTGGTTCACAGGATGTGTGTGTGTTGGGGGGGTGGGGTGCAGACATTATCATGTGAGTCAGTGAGGGAATGAATGATGTCTTCACCATCAGCGCTCTCTTGGTTTCATGAATCGGCTACAACCAAAGTGACGTTTTAAGGGAATATATTTGTTTCATGGATTCTTCTTCATTGACCTGTCAAACTTTGCACAATTCCCTTGTGCCTGTGGGGATGTTGTATGTTTCTGTTTTTCTGTGAAAACTATGTCTATCACACAAATACATTTCAGATGGCTAAAACGTTTTGCAAACCAGAAATAGCTGTGGTAAAATAAGTATTAATGTATTCAATATATAATTTCCAGCTGGAAAGATTATTATTATGTCGTGGATTTTCATATTAATGTTGATTTGTTTTTAGTTTGTCTGATTTAGGAAAAGTGACTTCTACTACTTCATATGACTTTGATGGTTTTTTTGTTGTGTTTGATACTTTAATTACGTTACAGGATGTCAAGCCGATGAGTTCCGATGTCTGTCAGATAATGTATGCATTCCTTCGTCAAAGCGCTGTGACAAGGTGGTGAATTGTGTGGATGAAAGCGATGAGACCGACTGTGGTAAGTTATCCAAATGGCCTAATATTCGGGATGTTGCGGAACGTTGTTGGACATAATCTCAGAGCCTAATATTCCTTAAGCTGTAAGGTACTCGGATAACGCAAACCTTCGCCACAACTAAACCTACAAATATACCCACTACAAGCAAAAGCTCTGAATTTGTGTCTTATCTCGCAACGGTGAGAAGCGCTTGAAAAATTCCTGGATCTAGATACTTACTAACAGGCAGACAAGTAAAAGCCAGTTTTTTCTCCATAACTTGAGACCACACCTGCTTCCGGTTTGACGTCACCCTGTCCCTGCTTTGCCTTTTTGTCATATAAACTGTGTAGACGTTGGGTTCAAAGGCATTAAAAATTGATCGTGTTTCGGATGTTAATCCCATTTTTTGTAAGAATCTCCCATTAAGAATTGATTTTTAGAGTCACCAAGCACGTCAGAAAGACACAGATTAGGCTCTTTCCAGCTCTCGTGCAAAATAACCAAACTTCCATATCACAAGGGGTCTAGATTTGTAATTGTTAACAAGTTCTTTGAGTTTGTTCCTAAATTTTCCAGAGGGTTCCGTAGACTGTGACTTTGAAGATGGCCCATACATGTGTGGCTACAGGAATGAGACAGGGTTCAGGAACTGGTACTGGGGAGAAGCTCGTAGGGTGAGAATGGAGCGTGGCGCACCCCGAGAAGACCACACCTTGAAAGACCCGTACGGTAAGGAACGAATGGTGCTATGTTGTTTGACCCGCTGCGGTGGCGTAGTGGACAGAGATTCGGGCACATGAGATTCAGATATTGGATTCAGTCAGAAAAGGGTTCATAGCTAAGATTTCCACATTGGTAATTTTAGCACTGCCTGGTTTGGAGATCAGCTTAAGATGAATGGGCCGAGTACTGGTCGGATCGCTGTCAGTATAATGTGATTGTGTGGGTGTCGTGTTTGGTGTCTTCGGCATGGCGTTCCATTGAGCACTCACTCATGATAAAGCGAGAAGACTAGCATGTGTCGACTTTTCCGGGAATTATATTTGCACTACGCCAATTGAGCACCAACCAACCAAGACGACGTCTTAAGCGACTACACTTCTAGCATACCAACAGAGCACGCTACCTCATTAGTCACTGGTCGGTCACCGGCAGCCAAAAGTGACGTCATTATTTACTATACGTGTAATACACATATAGAGCACGCTGCCTCATTAGTCATTGGTCGGTCACCGGCAGCCAAAAGTGACGTCATTATTTACTATACGTGTAATACACATATAGAGAACGCGACTTCATTAGTCAATGGTCCGTCAGCTGCAACTAAAGTGACGTTTCAAGGTACTATATCTGTAGCACCTGTATCTCCGATCGTACATGGAAAGGTCTTGAAGCAACTTGCAGATGATCGTGGGTTTCCTCAGGGCCCAGGCTTCTCCCACCGTTGTCTTTGCCGCGGCCATATAAGCTAAATATTTTTGAGTAGGGCGTAAAACTTAGATCACATAAATAAATCGTCTTCCAAAGTTTAATGAATTGATCTCTGAACAGGTAAACAAATAAACCATTCTTTGGTGGAGGGAGTAAACAAATCAGATGAATAAAATGTAATTCTTTTGAAACCACTTTTTATATACAAAATCTAATCAGTTTAATGTAAGTTTCTCATATGAAATAAAAATTGATCAGTCCAGCTTACTACTTTTAAAATAGAAAATGTACCACTTTTGAAACAAAAAAATGCACTCTTTTCATAACTCTGACATTTGTTTTATTAATAGTGCACTTATTTTCACTATTTTCACTAAGAAATTGCTCGTACTTTCTCGGCATTTAAGTTCACGAATGATTTCTACACGCCCACCCTTCCGTTTGTTGTTTTCATCAGGTCATTACGCTTGGATAGGAGCTTTTACCTCCTCGGGAAGATCAACTATGGTGTCTGTGCCGTTTTTCATTGAAAAAGAACAGTGCCTGCATTTTTATTACGCTGTACCAGATAGAAACGCTAACACATCGGACGCCCTTGAAGTGTTCCTGATTTGGAACAGCGAGCGGACCCGGATTTGGAGCTCAGGTGTCCAATTCGGAGACAGGTGGCTGCTGGCAATGGTGAATATATCATCGCCACCGTCCAAAACGTTGTATCGTCTGGTATTCCAGTCAGAGCTGAATGATGTCAACAAACAACAGAACGTAGCGTTGGACGATATTAAACTGAGAAATGGATCGTGTGGATCCAATGGTAAGTCGTCCTCATAGCCTTCTTTGATAGAATTCACAGATCGGCCCACCAACCAGTAAAACATTATCCAAGTTAAATTACCAAAGACCAGTCTTGTTAATAAAGTTACCACCGCAAACTCTTATGGGTTACCTTTTATGAAAGGCCACTTAACGCTGCCCACCAAAATACTGATTTATTTGTTGTTTGTTTTTTTAATTTTATCAACCTAGTATAAAAATACTTTGGAATTTTTTTAGTTAACGGTTGCCCTTTTCTGATGATATTTGAACCAGTGACGTCAAATAAGGTTTTTGCCACTTCACACACAAAAACTTATTTAGATTTTGTCATTCAAAATGTGGATACTTATGGATGAAAGAATGTATTCAACGACTGGACCTTGAAACGAAATGTGTGAAGCAAAAGGTATGGATGTGACGTCACTCATACCTCTGGTTGACTGTAGACCACCGAAAGATCTGATGTTTTAAATCCATTCTACTTCGCTGAAAAAAATTCTAAAAATATAAATCAAACTATTTTCTCTGATATATACTTCATTTTAATGTTTTCTTTGCCTTTAAAAATCTAGGTGTCAAAACAGACATTTGTATGCCAGCCGTCAATCAAAATGGACGTTCCAGGTCAATAATCGCACGACCAAAGAACTAAGAATGTATAAATGTAAGATGAATCCATGCAAAATGAGGCAGTCTTCAATGATAGTTTTCAAAGAAGACCAAGGGGTGGTCTAGATAAATGATCCAATCACGCCCATTGATCTAGATGTACATTTTGTTCTCAGCGCAAGCACTTGGACACAGCAGGCAGTTAATCCTTCTTGCGCCGAGATGACTAAGATTACTGACAAAAACACATACATTCTAAACAAATACGCCTTGTAAGACATTTCTGACAACATATATTTTGTGGGACAGTTTTGCCAACATGTTACCAGAGAAGAATCTCTTTAAATAAACAGCTCATGCTGGCTTCCTCTCCAGCCGTACGTGGGAAGGTCATGCAGCAACCTACGGTTGGTCGTGGGTTTCCGCCGGGCTCTGCCCGGTTTCCTCCCACCATAATGCTGGTCGCCGTCGTATAAGGGAAATATTCTTGAGTATGGCGTAAAACACCAATCAAACAAATAAATAAACTTTAAGTAAATGAATTCAAACCATGCAGAATGGAAGACGAAATAAGAATTTTCAATCCCCCTTTGAACTTCAGGCCCTGCATGTGGATTACACGAGTTTAGTTGCGATTCCGGACTCTGCATTCCTAATGAGAGACAATGTGACAACAACAACGACTGCGGCGATAACTCGGATGAATTGCGAGGATGTGGTAAGCATTGGCAGTGTGATGGGTTAGGTAGCACTTAGAGTATCTCGCGTTTAGTCGAAAGCAAAATTAGGGGAGGTAATGTGGGGTCTGTCTGTTCATCTGCATATTTGTGCACTGCCTTCCGTGGAATCACTGCCCCAAATCACTGCTCCAAACATTTGTAGCCCATTTTCATTTTCGTGCTCATTTTATAGCCTCTCTGGTCAATTTTGAAGCCAAGGATGCTCCATGCGTATATTTTGCTGATTTATTGTACCTTGAGCGCTACTACAACTACAGCTGTCCATATATCTGCCAGACAGGGTTAAAAATGTTCATTGTTTCCAAGCAAATGAGAATCTTTTTTTTTTCTTTTTTTTTCACTAGAGGTGTATTCCCTCTGCACTGTTTCCTTCCACCACAATACTGATCGCCGTAGTATAAGTGCAATATTCTTAAGTACGGCGTAAAACACCATACAAATAAATAAACAGATAAAGAACTCTGATTAGAATGAGTACAATCACATGAGTTTAGGAAGTGAACAAAATACAGATATCAGTTGGTGCCGCCATTTAAACACTGCCTTTTGAATAGTCTGACGCTTTCCTTTTCTTGTCAATCCATCTATGCGTCTACTATTCAATACAAATCGCGTACGTGGGAAGGTCTGTCCAAAGCCTTCGGATGGTTGGGGTTTTCTCCCAGGCTCTGCCCGGTTTCCTCCCACCATAAGGCTGGGAAGAAACATCATTAAAATAAACAAATAAATAAATAAATAATAATCACATATAGTGATGGCCTCGCTTCGAGCTCAGCAAAGAGAGGTTAGTGCAAAGAAACAGAGATCGATTTCACAAAGCCACTTCTGACTTAAGTCAAAATTCGAAATACAATCTTAAAGCTTATTTTTGGAATTTAGAAATTAACATTTTTCACCTCGTAAATGTTATCTGTAGATAAATGTGTCCAAATTTCAATTCCAAACACCAAAAACTAAGCGTCTTAAAGACTTTGTAAGTTTTGACTTGAGTCAGAAACGGCTTCATGGAAACGGCCCCAGGACTGGTTGGTCCTGTGTCATTATAATGTGACTTGGTGAAGTGTCATGCCTGGTGTCTTCCGTATAATGCTTCATCGGGACCAGAACTTGGGCGAGTTGGACTCGCCCTGCCACAAGAAAACACAGTATATGTACGCGCACCTAATGACTGAAACATACATACATACATACACAGATACACATATACATACATACATATATACATACATGTACATATAGTCATATAATCACGTAAAATTTCAACCAATGCAATACGATGCACTTCATTTTGATATTTTCGTCCACAGAATCTCCTATCAACCCAGTACGTCTGGTAGGCGGGGGTTCCCCAAATCAGGGACGTGTCGAGATCTATCATGAGGGCCGTTGGGGCTCCGTGTGCGGTGGTGGGTGGGATTACCAAGATGCGCGGGTCGTGTGCAAAATGCTCAATCTCAAGTACGTTTCCTGGAGTGTTCTTTTTAGACAAAATGAACATTTCTATTGTCTTTCCATCGATGATGGCGATAACGAAGAATTGTAACAGCAAACTGATTGCCATCAAGCTGAGTCGGGATACAATGTATACAAAATCAGGCTACATCCGAAAGTCTTGAGCCCTTGCCCTTAGCGACGAACATTATTTTTTTTAAATACCAAACGGAAAGATGAATGAAAACTCTTTTTCAGGCCATAGGATGCTCAGAGATATTACATTAAAAAGAATAGTGGAGTTTCGATCTCAAACTCTTTTGTGGCTAAAGGTAAAATAGTACTGCTGTATCATGTGACTTTGTACAAAATGTTAGGCAACTGACATTAAGCTTGACATTACCCATCACCTTTCTCGCCAAATGTAATCAAAAATGGTTAACATTAGAAACTTAACATTTTTGATAGGTCACCTGGTTCACTAGGACTTCTTTTACCTTTGGCGATAGAACAGTTCGAACTCGAAAATTTCCTATTCCCACAGGTCCGCGAATTTGATCACTTTAGTTTTCCTTAAATCTAGTTGAGGAAACAAGCTCTTAAAATGACCAACATTTCGTGTTGCTCGATTTAAGAGTTACATTCCGTGACTACCTTTAATCAAGAATATGTTACTCATATGGCGGCGGCCAAAGACCGCTTGCACACAGGGATCGTCAGCTTAAGTTGATTGTAAGTCACTAAGATCACGATTGTAATCCTAAGCTACAATCTACACCCTTGCAAGAAGGAATTGGCAGCTACAATATTCGTAAATAACAATCAAAATTTACAATCGAATCGATAAAATTGCAAATATTCACCCATTCCCCCGCCAAATTAACGTTAAAGTAAAATAAAGCTAAAATGTGACGTAAGGTTCATCATACACACAACTGAAAACTATGCCTAAAAATACTTTCCTTTTTTTTAGTTTTTTAAAGATTGTTGAAAACATTCAAATGTTTGAAAACAATGGTAGGCTTTATGAGCCTTACAAACGTTATCTAGTCACATCACTTTTTTCTCCCTGATGTTCACCAGAAGGAAGGAATTTTTGGGAACATTATTTCAGTAATCCTTCACTCATGGGTAAAGATAGTTATTCCAATATTCACTGTCGTGATAAAGAGTTCCTAACCTCTGACAGTATGGTCTATAAAACACACCTTAGTATTCAAATGTTTGAGTGCTTTAAACTCTTTTCACAAAAATCTAAAAAAATAAATGAAAGAGTATTAATGTATAGTTTTAAGTGGTTTATTTAGTGACGCTTACTTCGATTTTTAGAGGTCCTTTCCTTTAACTACAAATACTTGTTATATAGGTAGCCTTAGGTAGACTGTTTAATTAATAATTTTCGACTCGGTTTGCAAAGATTTATACCTGAATTTTTCTCAGATGGAATGTTACGACAGTTGTTTCAAATGGTGTTCTGGTTAGCTTCTCAATCTTGAGAATGTAGAACTCGCCAGCAAATGTAGACAAGAACGAGTTATTGACTGGTACATTTCCCTCTTACACAGATCCTCATTATGCATGAGATATATCTGGGCATCAACGCGATCGTAACTCCGTAAAGTTACAATCACCTTAGAGTTCTATATTACTATATTATTATAAACTAATATTTACCATCAAAAGTTATTTAATATCTCGACAATTGCCTGAAAACTTTCCAGCGGATTCAGCTAACGCTGGATTCGAACTCGTGACCTCATTGCTCAAGATCCAGATATTAGCAGTGAACAGCACTTTAATTGACTGTGACAGCCAGGGTGAGAGCTGACTATAGTGTAATACGTTTCAGATCCTGTGAGTAAAATTTTGTTTTCCAGTACCACTAACGTCAGCCCGACTCGTGGGGGATACTTCTCCACTGGCCCTCCCGCGTGGCTTCAAGACCTCTTATGTGACGATTATGACAGATGGTTAGGCAGGTGTGACGTGCGGGGACTCCGATGGTTGGCCACCTGCTCAGCGTATGGCGCCGTGGGAGTGCGCTGTGGATACAACAGTTGTAAGTTATTATCCACAGTATGGAATGGCGCCTACACTGAGGCGTGACTTAAGTTTGAGTTGGACATGAGTGTAGGATAGACGACGTCAACACGCATGCATCACTTTATTCTGAGTGTATGGTGGACGTCCACACTCAGGCTTGACTTAAGTCTGAGTGTAACGTAAACGTTCACACGCTGGTGGGATATCAGTCTGAGTGTAGGGTAGACGTCCACGCTCAGACCTCACTGTAATATGACTGTATGGGAGCCGAGGTGCTGTGTAGTTGTAACGTAATATATCACGTTGCAATATGAAAGACCTACGGCATACAGGGTAAAAGCAGAGCTCCAACGGCAAAGTGATAGTAGGCAAATGGTTACTGATCAAATACGGCTTGTCGTCAATTTTTCTCAGTTAGGGTTTATTCTGACCATGCTCTGTATCAGATGTTTGATAATGTTACTGGCGATGTTGCAGTTAAATATTTAAAATATGTTTTTTCACGTTTATAAGAACTGCATTTTATGAGATTTTCGAATTTTAATTGATTTTTGTTAATTTCCTCAGGTTTAAAAAGATTCTGTTCTGATTCTGGATGGTACCATTCTCATGTCGAAAGAAAAATTTTTGTTTGTTCTGAAATAATAGGGCTGACATACTGCCGATATAGCGTTAAATTCTTATCAATTATTCAACACTTTTGCATATTTTAAATACTTTAATGTGGATTTCTGATTTTAACTTTTTGTTTTTTAGCTGGATTTTAAAGGTGTCAGTGTTTTTCCAGTTTGGATGTTGGGTGTTTTCATTCTTATACAGAAAGCTTTAAATGTTTTCTGGTTCTAGTTTCATTTATTCCATCGTTTTCCAGATGGCGTAGAGAACAATGTCCGTTTGGTGAGTGCCAATCGCTTTGATGACAAAGGATGGGAGGGCCGACTTGAGATTTACCACAAGTCCGATTGGGGATCAGTTTGTGAGAAAGGCTTTGACCTTGTCGACGCCCAGGTCGTCTGTAGCATGATGGGATACGGGTGAGTGTCACGTGTTCACCCAGCCTCTCAAAACTTTGTGACATCTTGCCTCACCTGGCGTCCAACAGAAAAGAACAGCCAAAAAGTTCCGAATACAACAACAACTTTGATCGGTTTTACTCGGCATGACTTGCGCATAGGCGTCTCCATTCTCTCCAATATAAACCAGCTCACGTGGGGAAATCACTCAACCAGCCATATTTCACTCAGGTATTCAGGTAGCACGAGATACGTGAGGCTGGTGTCTAGCTACGTCACTGATTTTCTTACCAGGGCACCCTATGTTTCAGTGATTGGTTTGAAATGCCGTTTTAAGAAAAGATTTTCTCTAATTGTGGCTCAACGTGACATTCGAGGAATATTTCACTTTTATGATGGCCCTTATTTTTAAGAGTGGAAAAATCAGGAATGTTTAGCATAAACCGCTGAACTTTCGCAAATAAATGGACGTCGCTGCGTACGAAAGTTATAACCATGGAGTTCGCAGAAGGCCAATCGAGTGTCACTGATCAAGGCCCAGGAAATAGTGCGAATAAGGGAATTACCTGTCCAAGGCAGGAGTTGAACTCTCACCACGTGTGTCCTGACATCCTAACCAATCTACCAAGTTCCAGGTTGTGTCTGCATGACGTCACCTCATCAGTAATGTAGTTGAAAGTTTTGGGCCGTTATATCTACAGTGCTACCTCACTAAAAATTCATACGCAGTGTGCCAGGTTTGATGACCCTTGCTGTTTTTTGTCCATCTCACCAGCCTGGAGGAGACAGCTCAACGACTAATAGGCTTTTGATGAACAAGGGGTAAAAAAAAATGGTGCAGACTTGGACAGAGAATTTTGAGGTTGTCCTGCTCTCGGTCGACAACCTTCGTCTCATCGTTTGCACAGTATAATGTTGTACCAGTATGGCGTGTAGACCTATATTTGTACGCCACATTTGGGAAAGTTCGTTAGTAACTTGTGGGTGGTTTAGTAACTTGTGGGTGGTTCAGTAACTTGTGGGTGGTTCATTTGGGTATTGCGGATTCCTATGCCCATTATAAAACATTTTTGATTCCTCATTAAACAATCATGTCAATAAGTAAATAAATGAGAAAAGGTTGTGACTTAAGATTTCGAAACATACGCCCTCATATACCATTTATTTACCTAGCATCATGAGAGTTGCAGGTCAAAAATCGCAACACTAATTCCAAAATTACTTTCAAAACAAACATGCGGCTCAAAACAAACTTTGAAAGTACATTTATACTAAGTAAAAAATTGGAACAGATTCGTGAAAGAAATACAGGTAACAGTTTCACATACGGCCAAAAAGACACAAAGAATATTATGAGTCAATTTAATCAGCATCCAAATGAAATCACCATGCTAGTTAATAACTTGTGACTAATGGAAGCATCATTCTGAAATTTTACTCTGAATTTACTGGGCTCTCTGACAGCCTGATTGATCTCAATTTTGTCTTCGTTACTCTCAGTTTTCCTTTCTCAAGTTATGACTCACGCACTCTGGCCTTTGTTGCAATTTTAGCCCTGCTGCTGAGCTTTTGAAAAATGGTTCGTTTGCTGGGACGGTGAACTATGATCCAATCTGGATGAGTGACGTGGAATGTACGGGAGATGAGGAGCGGCTAGAGAACTGCACTTTCCCTGGGTGGCAAGTGCACAACTGCACCCACGATCAAGACGTCTGGTTGAGGTGCTTAGGTGGCCCCGTGTTCTCAGGTATGTCTGAGCCTGATTAAGGCGCTGTGGGGGAGTGGGGGGAGGCACTTGAACTCACAGCGACCGCATTGGTGAGAGACTTCTGGGTCACTACGCAGTGCTAGCGCACTAACCAACTGAGCCACGGAGCTAAAGTAAAACTCATGACACTTTAGTTCCGGTCTTAACTGCTTGTGAACAATAGGGCCTTGATTGATGTTTTACGCAGTACTCAAGAGTGCTCCACTTATGCGACTGTGGAAACGCACGACAATCTGGAAGACTGCTGGAAGACTTTCCCACATACATGTATGACCGAAGTGAAAGCGGCAGTTTGAGTCATTTGCATTTTGGCTTGCCTTTGCAGCCCGTGATTTGGCGCCTGCTAGCGAACGTGTCCGATTGGCCGACGGAGCGAACGAGAACGAGGGTCGCGTGGAGGTCTTCATGATGGACCAGTGGGGAACTATATGCGATGACCATGTCACGGAAGTAGAGGCAACTGTGATCTGTCACACGTTAGGCTACAGGTATGGCTTCTATCGCTGTAGGCAACAAACTTATGCGTGTGTGATACTGAGATATTTCATAAAGAAATTCCGCGTAACTTTATATGATATGCGGACGGAAGTGAAGTGTGTATGAGCTAAATATGAACAATGTAACTGAAGACGACAACGTAACTGGTCGCTCCTCACAAATACTCAACGAAGGCAGTTAGATCAAAAAACGAAAAATTAGCCCTCTCCAGTGGGAAGCAGATCTTATACTTCATGAAACAGTAGTGCCATCTACATACTTTAATAACAATGACCGTTTCATGAAGCTTACGTAATGTTAAGTCACTCTTAGCTAAGCGCACTATATATCTCTACAACATACGTTGTCATGGTACTTATGGGCTTACTTAGCTAAGTGAGCTTCATGAAAACGGCCTCTTGTACCTTTTTCCAAGTAGGCAGAGAGCATTACTGTTCTGTGGTTCCGAGATTTGCTACCTTTTTTAAGAGAGCTGGCGAGTGGCGTTTGTAAGATGCAATAAATGGAAGTAGTTACAAGTAAGATGCAATAAATGGAAGTAGTTACAAGTAAGATGCAATAAATGGAAATAGTTACAAGTAAGATGCAATAAATGGAAGTAGTTACAACTAAGATACAATACAGACAAGTAGTTACAAATACACGTATTTAATGACTCTTTACGAGTTATAAATGCTTTTATATTTCACGAATTATTTTCTTGAGAATTCACGCATGGTCATTATTTGTGTGATCGACTGACGTAATTTCCAGCGGACGAGGAGAGTTACTTCCCCTTCCTCAGCCTGGCATGGGTCCAATATGGATGGATGAACTACGGTGCCAAATGTCTTCTCTGTTTAACTGCAACTCGTCGCCTGATCACAACTGTGACCATTTAGAAGATTTGGCTGTTCGCTGTTATGATGGTAAACTACCTTTATTTTGCACTTCCTAATTTAGCAAATTTTCTATCCAGCCTCATGTCCAATTCAGTTTCATTCTTTTGCTCATCTTCAAGTTTACATTGGCCTCTGTTTGCAGATCCCTATACAGTGATGTCATCAGTTGCCCCTTCCTTCCGGTTGAATGGCGGAACGACCAACGGGGAGGGAATTTTGCAGTACAAAACAAGAGCAGGATGGTATCCAGTCTGCTCTATTGCTGAAGAGGATGTGAATTCAATCTGTGCCATGTTTGGATATGTGTAAGTCTGATGTACTGTGCAATATAAATGCTTTTATTATCTGCAACAGGAATGGTCGATTTTGCGATTTTTAGACTGGATTCAAAATATTCATGCGAAATCTCGTTCTCTCTCACATTACCTGACGTCCAACGAATGTCTTGTACAAGAATACGCTACGAATACAACAGGAACACTCATATAAAGGATCTAAAAACTGATTGGTTTGCGCTGAGCTAAAATGCGCTCAGAAGTTTTCCTGCTATAAAGTGTAAACTAGACTCGCGTTCATAAGTTGAGCTGACTGGATTATTTGATTAGTATTTTGCCGTACTCATGAATATTTGACAAATGCCACGGAGCTAAATGTCATGGATGGAGGAGAGCAGAGTGCAGGGATTTATTTACGTATATATTTTATAAGTTAATTTATTTATTGGATTGGTGTGTTGTGCCGCACTCAAGAATATTTCACTTATACGACGGCGGCCAGTATAATGGGGAGCGAAAACCGGACAGACACCGTGGTAAACGAATTACCGCATACCTCCCCCTGTACGGATGGTGAGGACGCCTGCTCGAGCTAGACTTGAACTCACAGTCACCACACTGATAAGAGATGATTTTATTTGTCAAGATCCTGTGAAAATAGAACAACGCTTTAAACTTGCATTGTCCCGTAATAGTTTACGATCATGTGGATAAACTTGACGTACCCATGTATAGATGCACTCGGCATTTGGTTTGTATTTTACAGTGGTTTCGGAATGAAGGCTGATTGGATCTCCAGACCTCTGGTGAACCAGAGCGAGTGTTACATGATCATGTCCTGTGACGAGAACGTCTGTATAGTGGACGAGGAGCTTGTGCCATTTCTTGACCAGGACAGTGGGCTGAGCTGTTCGAATACCAGTTAGCATGATGTAGATTTATACTAACTAAACACATTTAAAGAGGCCATACCGGAACCTGAAACTTTTAACAAAATATCCATGTTCGCAAAACAAATCAAATTTTCTGAATTTATCATAAATAACTGAAATGATTGATTCGGTAAAATATTATACTGGAATCTGTACTATTTATAGGATTAAAATGACGATAAAGTTTGAAAAAGTTATTATCCTTAATAAATTTGACGAACTTTTTCACCGATTATCATTAGGAACACATGTACAGATTAATATTTTGTGAAAGTGAACTCTCTGGGCTGTAGTAAAACAAATCGAAACATTCGACTGAAATTAGCTGAGGGATTTTTTTTTATAAATATCCTCTTTACAATTGTTCTCCAGAGCTTTACCGGTGGAGGGAACCTGAGAGCCCATGGTAACCCACATATCTTTGAAAATTAACTGACGAAAATGCCCACGTATCATCTACGGTAGACTCTTGCGCGTCACATGTTTGGTAGAACAGTCGTCAAGAATGTGCTGAATGTCTCCACGATCACCGTTGATCGCTTATTGACACCAAAGCCAAACGAACATTGAAATTCCTAATAAAAAGTCTGGGAGTTAAAACGCGTCTCGTGTGTTAGTGGTTTAGAGTCACGCACCTTTTCAGTTCTCTCTCTCTCGAAATAAACATTGTCGTTGTGCGCTGGGGTTAAGCCAATTATTTACAATGTGTAGATGGCACTATATACATTCATACATACATACATACCTAAATTAGTTTGCTTAGGCAATAGGATGTGTTCCAGAGAGTCAGGCTTTTCTAATCAACAATGGGCAATTCATAGAGAGCTATCGCCACAACGCTGTGGTATGGAAAAAACATACAAAGCATAGTCAACAGACATGGGTTAACGATTCGAGCGACCTGGATTGCAGTACGTGGACGCCCTCATATCCGCCACAATCTCAAATATATCGCAAAAACATTTCTCATTATGAGGATTAATATTACTTTCAAACGATATTTATCATATCAAGTCAATTTCGACAATAATTACAGAAAGGCAGCAAACAGTTTCACAGTATTTCTGTGATTTTTTATCAATGTCTTATTTATTTTATTATGTTTATGTTAACATTTTAAAGCTTTGATTTCTTTTGATATGTACTTTTGTTTCGTTTATTTTGACCAGCATGTCCGTCTGGTTCCATCGAGTGTGCTGACCGGAACTCCCGGGGCCAGCGCGTGTGTATAAAACACGAATATGTTTGTGACGGAAATCCGGACTGTCCCCTCAGTACTGACGAAGCCAACTGCAGTAAGTGTGATCAACTGCTCCAACTGTTGAGGTCTCCGAATTTGATTGATTTATTTATTTGATTGGTGTTTTACGCCATACTCAAGAATATTTCACTCACACGACAGTAGCGAGCATTATGGTGAGAGGAAACCGGGCACAGCCGAGGGGAAACCCAAGACCATCCACAGGTTGTTGGAAGACCTTCCCACGTACGGCCGGAGAGGAAGCCAGCATGAGGTGGACTTGAACTCACAGCGACCACATTGGTGAGGGGCTCCTGGGTCATTACGCTGCACTAGCGCGCTATCCAAATTTGAGAGGGTAGCCGTATAATTAGTCTATCTTAAAACAACAGACAATGTCGGTAGTACATTAGATATCGTCGTTGGAATTGGTATGGCGCAAGATCTTCCTACTTAGCCAGGTGCAGCGAGGTGGAATGTGTTTTCAGAAATTATGGTTGAAAGTCGCAGAACAGTTAGTTTGGTTTGTTTGAGAACAGTTTCCAAAGTCTTTGTGACGAAAACTTGTGGATGGTACAGTCATGCGAAATATTGATCATCTGAAAGTGATGTTAGCAAGACACATATCTGTATATAAAGATTCGGATATCCCTTCCAACTTATCGTGTTTTTAGTGCTAATATTGAAGAAAGTCGAAAAACAAATGAATAATGTTAATCAATTTAGGTACCTGTCAAAAGATATTTTCCATTAGAATTGTTTTGCTGAACAAGACACTGTATATTATTTAAATGAACTATTGTTTATTTTTTTGTTACTGAGCAGGTCGATGTGAAGTCGACGAAATCAGCTGTGACGTCAACACGTGTCTGCCTCGAAATACTCGTTGTGACGGGACACCGCAGTGCGTAGACGGCTCTGATGAGTTTAAGTGCAGTGAGTAGTATGTATTTATTTATTTGATTTGTGTTTTAGGCCGTACTCAAGAATATTTCACTTATACGACGGCGATCAGCATTATGGTGGGAAACCCACGACCATCCGCAAGTTGATGGATGACCTTTCCACTTACGGCCAGAGAGGAAGCCAGCATGAGCTGTACGTGAACTAACAGCGACCTCATTGGTGACCTCTTGGATCATTCAGTCAGTAATAGATTACACGTCCACCCTATATTTCAAGATTGCCTGTCTTGCATTCTAGTACATTGTTTACTTCAGTGCTGCTCGTCTTAATTCTGTCCGCAGTAAACCATGCATTGATTGCAGACTCTTTTTTTTAAATTTATTTTTGGACATAATAAAAATTAGCTAACTGGAGGCGGTCCTGGGTTTCCACCCATCTCTGTCCAGTTTTCCACCACTATAATTTTGACCGCCGTCGTATAGCTTAAATATTCTTGACCACTGCGTAAAACACCAATCAAATATATAAATGAATATGAACCTACATTAAACATAATAAAGCGAACATGCGATTATAGCTTTTTTTTTTGGGCTGTTATGGCACCCATCACCATCTGGAATATTGATGTGATCAAAAACTTGTTGAACAGTCTATCAAGATTCAACACACTTCTGATGGGAAAATAAAACCCTTCAGATGGCCTGAAAATTGGCAGATTAAACCCGAAGTTATATGACAGTTCCCAATATCAAAACTTGGACATGCGCTCTTAAAACTATTCCAGATTGGTTTAGAGCTGATGCACATCCAGTATACATTAAAGATGGACTATCCATAGATATTTTGTTTTTACGTTTGTATCACTTACTTTGATTAAAGATTGTGACGATCGTTGAAAATCATTTGGTATGCATTTGGTACTGGAGATAGACGAATCTATGCTCCATCTTTATCTTATAATATATATTTTGTTTGCCTGCATCTTTCTTTTCGCCTTTTATGTGAATTTAGTTTTCTTTTTCATTTTGAAAATAATTTGGACGTTGAGATCAGATATCCAGGATCTTGATTGTATAATTCTATTTATGACTATAGAAAAGTCACTTGTGTGCATTTATACATGATTTCAGTTCCCAATTCCAGTGGAAAGATTGTATTTAGCAACCAACGTTTCCAATCTCTATTCCCAGTATTTCGATCCGCTGATGATGCTGAAACTGGTTTGGTGTTTGTGGAAGCAAACAGGCGATCCCATCCTGTATGCTTTGGGGATTATCTAAACACTACACCGGATGGGACAAACACAATAGCCGATCAAATATGCGAATATCTCGGACAAGGGTAGGCTAAGATCATATCCACTGGTAATTCCATGTGAGTCTATATACATGTACTCGTATACGCATAGTGGTTTACCGCCATCACCAGTTCAATATGGTATGAAGTGATCTTTCAAGCATCTAACATAGCAGGTTAAAACTTCTGCAGAGAATGTCGGTAATATTTATATGTCTTAATAGTTTGCACCTAATGTGATAATGTAATAGTACACTAGCTGATTTAGCTGAGTAGTTTATCAAGAACGTATTTATGACGCATCTTCATTTACGTATAATTGCGTGAATTTACATTCTCACATGGATGGTGGACATTCGTTCGCGTCTTTTCATTCAAAAGTAAATTATGTTTATCTTCACAAGTCAAATCCAGCAACCGCTGCATTATGTCAGACAAGTCGATGAACCTTCGCCCAAGAGTGAACGACGTATTATCTGGGTGTTTAGACCCGTATACCCTATATAAAATTAACGACTTATTCCACTATTTGTTACATGGCTCAGTTGGTTAGCGCGCTAGCGCAGCGTAATGACCCTGAAGCCGCTCACCTATGCGGTCGCTGTGAGTTTTAGTCCAGCTCATGCTGGCTTCCTCTCCGGTCGTACATGGGAAGGTCTGTCAGCAAATTGTGGATGGTCGTGGGTTTCCCCCGGGCTATGCTATAAATAAATAAATAAACGTTTGTTACAGGAGGCTCTACAGGGTGAATTCATCGGGAAATCAGGTGACAGGAATACAACTCTCGTCTTTGGATTGGTCTAGCGCCCAGGCTAGATCTCAACCGACACAGTGAGTAGATAGCAGTGGCATAACCAGTAATCACAGATGATTTTCTTTTAATTTTGTAAATGCTTGTTAATCGAGAGATCAAAAATTTCAAATATGGCGAGAAACGGTTGGTGACATTTTGACAGACATGTGCTACATTGTATAATAGCGCCTGACTACGACTTGATGATTTTCGGATTTTATTCACATATTTTCCTCTTGCATAACCCCTGACTACGAAACGCTGTCTTTTCAAATATAATTTTCTTAGCTGTGTAATGATAATAGTATGTTTGATCTGTATAACACGTGGACATCTTATACAATTTATGATTCCTCAGTAGATTGCTTTTCCAAGAAGATTCCTGTATCTCTGTGAAGAAGATTTGTAATTCCCGCTCTTCGTTGCAGTCCCATGTGGTAGGCTTTTGCTAGGTCCTCGAATAACCTGAGTT
The DNA here is from genome assembly GCF_032854445.1 of Liolophura sinensis. NCBI lineage: Eukaryota > Metazoa > Mollusca > Polyplacophora > Chitonida > Chitonidae > Liolophura > Liolophura sinensis. The sequence goes on along the minus strand of NC_088297.1, from coordinate 11,774,872 downwards.
TACGATATATTCCCTCTCTGTTTTTGTTTCAGATGTGTAGCTGCGCATTTGTTCTGTCAATATGAAGGTAAGGCCTTAGAGATTATTTTTATTAAATCTGATGCGTATGCATTACATCCTGATATCATTCACAACCAGTGGGGGAGTTTTGAAATGGAAGTCTTTTGTCGCTGAAGTTAAAAAAAATCCTACTATATCATACTACAGGTAAACAAAACGTCTTTAAAATCCGCCTTCGAATTAGGAAAGAAAGGAAACCAGGGAAAAATTAACCGTGTTAAATGTGTACATTTTCAGCCTGTGGAATTCGAAAGCTGCAAGACCCTGAATTTCATTCATCGCCCCTGAACATGTCTGACGAACACCCATCATTTCCGCGGCCGTCTGTGACGGAAGAATGGCCCTGGCACATGGATATCACCCAGTTCCACAGGAGTAGATGTACAGGAGTGTTTATCTCCCCTGATTGGGTCCTGGCGGACATCACGTGTATGGAGAGTCCTATGTGAGTCACACTGTATACAGATACCAGGGGCCCGTTTTACAAAGCTGTTGCAACACTACGCAAAGCGCATTGATCATGGATATCTTATCACAAAGTGTTGTCACGCAATATATGCCAGTGCGAATGTTTCGTAGAACAAGCTCCTGGCTCCTGGCTCCAGTATCACGAAGCGCTCTTATACTTAACTCAGTCTTGTTCTTAATTTTCAAGTCAGTGTACCGTTCTACACTTGTGACTAACCTTTATGATTTTAAAGGTAAAATAAATACATTAGCGACCTTACAGTATTACTCTATTACCACAGCTAATGTAGGTATTCTATGGACTTAAGAATCTTCTATGTACTAATATAGGTACGCTGTGTACTTCAGTATTCTCTGTCCTGATGTAGGTACAGTATTGACTTTTCAGTTTTCCATGTGCTGATATAGGTACAATATTCATTTTTCAGTTTTTTATTATGCTGATAGAGGTACAATATACGTTTTTCAGTTTTCCATGTGCTGATATAGGTACAATATACATTTTTCAGTTTTTTATTATGCTGATAGAGGTACAATATACGTTTTTCAGTTTTCCATGTGCTGATATAGGTACAGTATACATTTTTCAGTTTTTTATTATGCTGATAGAGGTACAATATACGTTTTTCAGTTTTCCATGTGCTGATATAGGTACAATATTCATTTTTCAGTTTTTTATTATGCTGATAGAGGTACAATATACGTTTTTCAGTTTTCCATGTGCTGATATAGGTACAATATACATTTTTCAGTTTTTTATTGTGCTGATAGAGGTACAATATACGTTTTTCAGTTTTCCATGTGCTGATAGGGGTACAATATACATTTTTTAGTTTTCCTTGTGCTGATAGAGGTACAATATACGTTTTTCAGTTTTCCATGTGCTGATATAGGTACAATATTCATTTTTCAGTTTTTTATTATGCTGATAGAGGTACAATATACGTTTTTCAGTTTTCCATGTGCTGATATAGGTACAATATACATTTTTCAGTTTTTTATTATGCTGATAGAGGTACAATATACGTTTTTCAGTTTTCCATGTGCTGATAGGGGTACAATATACATTTTTTAGTTTTCCTTGTGCTGATAGAGGTACAATATACGTTTTTCAGTTTTCCATGTGCTGATAGGGGTACAGTATACATTTTTTAGTTTTCTTTGTGCTGATATAGGTACAGTATGCATTTTTCAGTTTTCCATTTGCTGATAGACGTATAATATTGACTTTCCAGTATTCTTTGTGCTGAAGTAGGTACAATATGAACGTTTCACTTTTCCATGTGCTTATGTATGTACGATATGGACTTTTCAGTTTTCCATGTACTAATGTAGGTACAATATAGATTTTTTCAGTTTTCTATGAGCTGAAGTAGGTATAATCTTGACTTTTCAATTCTGCGTGAGTCAATATAGGTAAAATATGTGCTGATAGAGGTATAATGTAGGTGCAATATTGACTTTTCAGTTTGACTTTTCAGTTTTGGGTGTGCCAGTTTAGGTACAAAATAGACTTTTCAGTTTTCCATGGGCTAATGTAGGTACAATATTGACTTTTCAATTCTGCGTGAGCTAGTATAGGTAAAATATTGACTTTTCAACTCTGCGTGAGCTAGTATAGGTAAAATATTGACTTTCAGTTTTTCGTGCGCCAATATAGGTACAAAATATACTTTTCAGTTTTCCGTGTACTAATGTAGGTAGACAATAAACTTTACACTACTACGTGTATATAAAACAATGTATATGTACATGTGTAGATATGAATCGCGTTGTTACACGTGCTGGTGTAGGTACGAGAAGTGCTGCATTACACTTGTGGATAATGAAGTGTTGTTCATATCTTTCAGGGCTTGGAATCAAGGAGCTGAGCGAAGCATAAATGTAACATCCCCACCATTTCATTACAAAAAGTTTGTCGATGGAAAGCTTGTTGAGCATTGGGCTCCGAATTTCCGTGTTATACACACTATTTCCGTTCCAACAGAACGGAATAGACAGATGATCCTCATGCTGGTTGAACCTGACAACGGAACTGCTCGTCATAATTACCCAGCATGCCTGCCAGACGAAAGACAGACTGAACTTCCGGAGTCACGGATATGTTATATACTAGGCGACCAAGACGACGTTGAAGGTGAATTTATATATCTGTAGGTTATGATCAGCCTTGTAGGTTATGATCAACCTTGTAGGTTATAATCAACCTTGTAGGTTGTGATCAATCTTGTAGGTTATAATCAACCTTGTAGGTTGTGATCAGTCTTGTAGGTTATAATCAACCTTGTAGGTTATGATCAACCTTGTAGGTTATGATCAACCTTGTATGTTATGGTCAACCTTGTAGGTTGTGATCAACCTTGTAGGTTGTGATCAATCTTGTAGGTTATAATCAACCTTGTAGGTTATGGTCAATCTTGTAGGTTGTGATCAACCTTGTAGGTTGTGATCAATCTTGTAGGTTATAATCAACCTTGTAGGTTATGATCAACCTTGTAGGTTATGATCAACCTTGTAGGTTGTGATCAGTCTTGTAGGTTATAATCAACCTTGTAGGTTATGATCAACCTTGTAGGTTATAATCAACCTTGTAGGTTATGATCAACCTTGTAGGTTGTGATCAATCTTGTAGGTTATAATCAACCTTGTAGATTATGATCAACCTTGTAGGTTATGATCAGCCTTGTAGGTTATGGTCAACCTTGTAGGTTATGATCAGCCTTGTAGGTTATGATCAGCCTTGTAGGTTATGGTCAACCTTGTAGGTTATGATCAACCTTGTAGGTTATGGTCAACCTTGTAGGTTATGATCAGCCTTGTAGGTTATGGTCAACCTTGTAGGTTATGGTCAACCTTGTAGGTTATGATCAGCCTTGTAGGTTATGGTCAACCTTGTAGGTTATGATCAACCTTGTAGGTTATGATCAGCCTTGTAGGTTATGGTCAACCTTGTAGGTTATAATCAACCTTGTAGGTTATGATCAGCCTTGTAGGTTATGATCAGCCTTGTAGGTTATGATCAACCTTGTAGGTTGTGATCAACCTTGTATGTTGTGATCAATCTTGTAGGTTATAATCAACCTTGTAGGTTGTGATCAATCTTGTAGGTTATAATCAACCTTGTAGGTTATGATCAACCTTGTAGGTTATGATCAGCCTTGTAGGTTATAATCAACCTTGTAGGTTATGATCAACCTTGATCTCCCAGCTGCAGGAAACACTTCACTGTGGTGGTAAGGCTGTAACAACAATTTTCATGATCAAACGGGGTCATCAAGATGCCGCACACTCTTCTATGGTTGCCTGATGTGCACACTTTCTTGATGTTACACACAGATGTTTTACATTGCATGATAACCGTTTGCATGATCAAACGCTATAATAATTTTTATCTTCCAGCTCCAGTCCACACTTCTCAGATGGAGATTACGGTCCCATTTTTGAAGAATCTGACTTACCTCAGAGCTGAGGTGGACGCTACACGAAAGGTAATGTATGACGGCTCCCTATCGCCACCTGCGGACTATCGTGGTTTTTCAACGGGCATTGTCCTGTTTGCTCCTACCGTAATATTGGACGCTGTTGTATAAGTGTAATATTCTTATGCACGTCGTAAAACACCAATCAAATAAATAAAATAAATAACCTGCCTCATGGTGTTCCGTTGGAACAAATATCACCCGTTTCCATCAGAAACTTCAGGTACAACTCTCAGCTCCTCAGTTTTCTTCTTCTCTGAATAATATTTTGGAAAATGTTTGGTAGACACCCATGTACAGTTGGACTTGTTTTACCATTAGCCACGAAAGAGTTAAAACTCGAACTCCCGCATTATCATACTACTTTATGTCACTATATGACGGTATAAACATTATATCTACATATTATACTGATGGACACAGAGTCTATCCCCAAGGCCGGCCTGTGCCTGTTCCAGCTCGGCCTTTATCGCATATTGGTCTTTTTCAACACACACAGACATTTTATAAGATTAAGACTTGTGTTTGTGCCTATTTCACTTGGCCTGTATGGCAGTTTGGTCTTTATCAACACACACAGACATTTTATAAGATTAAGACTTGTATCTGTGCCTATTTCACTCGGCCTGTATGGCAATTTGGTCTTCTTCAACACACACAGGCATTTTATGACATTAAGACTTGAATTTGTACCTATTCCAGCTTGGCGTGTATCACAGATTCTATCCCCAAGGCCGGCCTGTACCTGTTCCAGCTCGGCCTGTATCGCATATTGGTCTTTATCAACATACACAGGCATTTTATAAGATTAAGACTTGTATCTGTGCCTATTTCACTCGGCCTGTATGGCAATTTGGTCTTTATCAACACACACAGACATTTTATAAGATTAAAACTTGTATCTGTGCCTATTTCAGCTCGGCCTGTATCGCATATTGGCCTTCGTTAACAGACAGAGGTATTTTATGAGATTAAGACTTGCATTTGTGCCTGTTCCAGCTCGGCGTGTATCGCATATTGGTCTGCCTCAACACACGTGGGTTCTGGGAAGTTTTAGGACTTGGAAACTCCAACGGCGACATTCGCTTTACTGAAAGTTTTACTGATGTGTCGACTTTCTCACGTAATATCGAAGAGATAATGGGTAGGTCTGTTTATATCCCACGCTTTAGCAAAAACGAGGGCTTATCCGTCTATCCGTCCATCTGTGGTTTTCTGTAGATTCCGAGCAGTAGCTCGGTTTCGAATGGAAAGTCAAACTACATCAAACTCAATTTTAATATAATTTTGTGTACAAGTAAAACCTCAAAAAACCCTATTGGAGATAAATATTTCTACGAAATATTCTAGACGAAATATCAGGTTATATACAAACTCAACCCACTGATATAACTTATTATATACTGTTACACTCTTTTTTGACTAACACACCAGCAGATTTGGCTTAGTGATAAATCTGGTATAAAGTCTTAGAACAGGTCTCAACCACCGCTCTCAGGTGTGTATTTTTTATGAGTTTTAACTATGCTGACAATAACTGTGTACTTACAGCACAGGAGTGTATTTTCAAGTGTACCACCACTGGCCGATGCCTGTACGACTACAGGTTTCTCTGTGATGGAGAGACCCATTGTGATGACGGTAGTGACGAAGTGGATGCCCTGTGTGGTAAGTCATACTACATATTCATGGTGAAACTACATGCAGTTTTGGTATCAGACATTTGCAAAATTGGTGTACATGTCTTAATACTTGTAATTTAGGGGCTTGCCCTAACTATACATTTAATCACCGTATGAATAACATGGACATGTTGTTGTTGGTTGTGTTTTGGTGACGTCCCCTAACTATACATTTGAGTATGGTATATATAACATGAGCATGTTGTCGTTGTTGTTTGTTTTTTAATGATGTCCCCTAACTACACATTTAAGTAGGATCTATATAACATTAGCATGTTGGCGTTGTTGGTTGTTTTTTAGTGACGTCCCCTAACTGTGCATTTGAGTAGGGTATATATAACATGAGCATGTTGTTGTTGTTTGTTTTTTAGTGACGGCCCCTAACTGTACATTTGAGTAGGGTATATAACATGTGCATGTTGTTATTGGTTGTGTTTTAGTAACGTCACCTAACTCTACATTTGAGAAGGGTATATATAACATGTGCATGTTGTTGTTGGTTGTGTTTTAGTGACGTCACCTAACTGTACCTTTGAGTACGGTATGTGCGGCTACAGTAACGTTCGTCCATGGAATCGGACTAAGCATGCACCGTGGAAACTGATCCGAGCTCGGGCTGACTCTGTGGATCACAACGTACCACTACAGGATCATTCCACCAACTCTGATCGCGGTAAGTCCCCGGTTCATGCTGGTTTATCTATTTATTTATTTGATTAGTGCTTTACGCCGTATTTCACTTATACAACGGCTGCCAGCATTATGACGGGAGGAAACCGGGCAGTGCCCGGGGGAAACCGACGACCATCCATAGGTTGCTTCCAGACCTTCCCACGTACGACCGGAGAGGAAACCAGCATGAGCTGGACTTGAACTCACAGCGACCGCATTGGTGAGAGGCTTTTGGGTCATCACGCTGCGCTAGCGCGCAAACCAACTGAGAAGAGGCTTAGTTAATATATAAGGTAGTTGTTCAGGAAGGCCACTATTTATACATCATTTATTCACGTAATCTCTTTAATTTCGTATAAACTGACCTTCGCTGTAGGCATATACGAATGAATACATGGGCCATCCAGGTAGAGTAGAATAGATGGTGAGAGCAGCCACCTTGAAGTCGGGAGAACTGGGATCAAACCCAGGTTATTCCAAATACTTTTAAAATGACGCTGCCTCGCTTGGTACCCAGTACTTAGAGATTAAAGATCAATGAAGCAGGACTGGTTGGCAGTATGTCATTAGGTTTTGTTTTTATGCGCATTGTGGAGAAATGCATAAATTTACTGGATGGGTGTCATCACCAACCACTCATATCAGTTCTCTTATAGCCTAATTATGGAGTGACCTTAGTGGTGTATAACTGGTATATCAACAGGTTACGTACTGGGCGTGGAAAGTAACCGTTACAGCATTGCACACCTGGCCTCACCTGACTTACCTATTCTTGATGAGGAAAGATGTTTGACGTTTTACTGGCACGCTCGGATACAAACGAATTCACTTGGTAAGTGGTATCTATACTAAAACGAGCAAATAACCCGCGACTTTCCAGTATATATAAGTATAACGTTGCGGTGCAGTAAATACCAGTATAAAAGACTACGCATGGAGAGGAAATCCAGAGTAGTGAAAAGTTTGATAGTTGACTAATCGTCTAACGTAACCGGAGAAATACGACCTCTTGTCAGTTAACGTCAGTATGGGATGCATTCTCTCAGTTCTTGCAGATTCTTAAAAAGTGTAACCTTACACGCCTGTAAATGTAGGTAAGGTTTTTACCAGTGAGGTGGCTGGTTCCACACTTGTCCTCTTTGGTCTGGTCAGGGCTTTAAATCTGGATAATGGCAATGTTACCACTGCCGACAGGCCAAACTTATCTTTCCAAGCTTTTGTCGACCATCAAGCCAGATTTTAGATGTGAAGACAATTACTTTTGTGGCTAGAGATTGAAATCCAAACATGAGATAATATAATCACGTCTCGATGTGCTTTCCAATCGCTTGAAGACCTGAGGTGTGGCTTCAAACCCGGCCTTGGCCAGGGGATTTGTGAATCCCTCCGTTCTCACTGCCTGTGGGGACTTGGATAGGGGATTTGCGAAGCCCTCGTTCTCACTGCATGTGAGGCCTTGAACAACGGATTTGTGAATCCCCCCATTCTCACTGCTCATGCGGTCTTGGACAGGGGATTTGTGAATCCCCCGTTTCTCACTGTCTGTGGGGCTTTGGACGATGCTCCAGTACTCGTTTGTGTAGTCTAACGTTCGTTGAAGACCACTTGTCTACGACCAACACGATGTGCACATCTGTGCGTCACTCGTGAGAAAGTTCATCAGTAATTTGCCAAAGATCTGTGTTTTACGGCGGGTTTCCTCCATCAATAAAACTCACCGCCATAAAGGTAAACTTAGGGGCTATATCTTCATTCGGGTAAAATGCCTTTCTTACCTCACAGAAGAAGGACCCATCCTCCCGTTCCCACCAGGGGGAACAGACCCAGTTAAAGCCGAACCCAGTTTGTACGATCCCAGCATGAACATTATCACCCTTTACGCCAAGGTAAACGATACCCGCCCTCTGGTTCAGTTTAAATCATCGGATTTTAATATGGGCCGAAGTTTCCAAACCCAAGATGGCCAGTTCCAAAAGGTCTTCGCCACCCTGCCGCCAAACGTGGAGACATTCTACTTGACGTTCCTCTCGGGACACAACAACGGGTTGGTGTCCACATACATCGACGATATTGTGTTAACACCTGGCCAGTGTTCGGAAGGTAGGCGATTAGTGTCTATTGTCATCAGTTATCAGTCATCCAATATTTTAACACCAACTGATGGGTATATAATTACACAACGCCTAGTCCCACTAAGCGCTAAATATTTTGTTAATGGCCAAGCTTTTAAACCTTCTCAGATTCAGTGGATACTGTCCTGTGACTATGAACTTACTCACTTCCAGCTGGATATCCAAGAACTTACTCCAGGCAGTTTATCTGAATGCCTATAAAGTTACTGCGATGATCTGGATGCCTAAGTTTGTCTCCAGTCCAACTCCTATAAACACATACTCCAGTTCAGCGGAATATTCTTATGAATTACTCCATTCCAGCTGGATGTCTATAAACTTACTCCATTCCATGTGGAGGCTTATAAAGTTACTCCATTCCAGCTGGATGTCTATAAACTTACTCCATTCCAGCTGGATGTCTATAAACTTACTCCATTCCAGCTGGATGTCTATAAACTTACTCCATTCCAGCTGGATGTCTATAAACTTACTCCATTCCAGCTGGATGTCTATAAACTTACTCCATTCCATGTGGAGGCTTATAAAGTTACTCCAGTCCAGCTGGATATCCAGAAACTTACTCCTGGATGCCTCTAGTTTTACTCCAGTCCAACTAAATGCCTATAAACTTATTCCCATGCAGTCTGATGCCTATAAAATTACTGAAGTCCCACTGATGGCTATAAGTTTTACTCTAGTCTAGCTGGATACCCTTACAAAATTATTCTGTTCCAGCTGGATGGCTTTAAACTTGCTCCAATCAAACTGAATACCTATAAAATATATGAATACTTCTCACTGTTGCAGTCACTGTTGACTGCACATTCGACGAGCCCGGAATATGTGGGTACGGTACGACAGACGACGACTCTCTCTGGGCAGTAATGAATGATGTGACCAATAACAGCTTCGCTGAAACCGACTCTGCAGCAAAACCTGTTGGTGAGAAAAACTTCTGCTATGAATCACTGAAGTCCTGTACTTCATTCGTAGATTACGTTTGACTTACGAAGATAGAAGACATTTTTTTATTTTTCAAGTTACTATAAACCCTTAGTGCAAAGGTGAAACCTTTCCGAGAGAATTTTCCGTGCCTATGCGATATCCGGGCATTTGCCGTATTCCTCGCGCCAACATGCCCGACACGCGTTCACATGATGGTGAAAATATTGTCTGAATAAACTGGAAGTTGATACAAAACTCTGCTTCACCGTCTCATAATTGCAAACACAGCTTTTTTTGACGTTCAAAATCTGTATGTGCTGTGCACATTGTCCAACACCCTATAATTTCCAGTTGTTGTATCAGCCATAGTTCTCATAATATCATCCAAAATTGTCCATTTTCCTGTACCTTCGCATGTTATCTTTCCGCTCGTCGTCTACTTGCCACTGCTTCGTGTGAGTGAAGCGCCCGGATGAGCTCAGCCTCGAATTCAAATTCAAATTTATTAAACACGTAGCTCACCATTGACTAATCGGGTTCTCGAGTTACCAGGAAATTGAGGTAAATCTTGTAACTCTCAAACCAGCAGAGCCTTGTACCTACATGAATAACAATACAAGTGATTTCGGTGACAACACTTGAATCGGCATACCTGGTAATATTTTTCAAGCAGATAGAGTGCACTCCCTTTATGAAGAGCCATGATACAAAACGTATTACATGTTTTAAGTTAAGTTCAATTACTTAATGTATTTCAACGATATCGTAACGCTATAGAAAACATTTCACTTTTTATCAAGTGATGTTATTTTTCGTTCTAAACAGATCGCCACCTTGCCTTGACAACAATAAACAGCCACAAGAGCTATATCTTCAGCCCAGTGATCCAACAGGATCGTTTGCCCGGATGTCTTAGCTTTATGTACAAGTTTGATGATGAGATGGGAGGCACTCTGGGTGTTGCAGTTGAGAAGATTGCCTGGGGCAGTGCCGAGGACGGGACTGAAAGACATTTTTCTGGGCATAAAGTGTGGAGTTTGACATCTTCTAGCCATCATGACTGGAGATCTGCTTTCGTTCCACTATACCCAAACGGGGCATCCACGTACAGGCTTGTGTTTATTGGTGAAGGAAGAGGCGGTGACGGCTTCATCAGAGTGGACAACGTGCTTCTATCCAGTGGATCGTGTCAGCCTAAAGGTAGGACTAATACCTTACATATACATTTTGCTGTGTGTATCATTTCGATTAAATCTTACTGTAGAATAAAAATGGAAACTGCGAAAGACTGATTCAGTGTTAAAACTTCGCAGCTGTTTATATAGATACACGCACTGGTCATCCAGAGAACAAAAGGAGAGAAAACTATAAAAAAATAGCATCTTCTCGATGAAACATTACACTGTTTTCAAACAACAAAAAAAAAACAAAACAAATTTCTAAGTAAAGTGAATTAATAGCCACCCTCTACAACTTTACAAAGTGCTGCGAATATTAAGGCATATGTTGATATTTTCTACCTGGCCAGTACATGACCTGTTTGCAGCGCAATACTCATTGACGGTATGTTGAAATGTGCCATCTTATCTCAGACTGCATTTTACTCTAAATATTATGCAGAGGTGCCATCTTCTATCAAAGCCTGTGTATAAAGTTAGTTACCTTTTTGATGTGGTAATGAGATCGTATTTTTGACCACTCAGCACGCCCATTACTCGGAGAACGATTATAAAATTTTAGTTCACCGCGTTACTGTAACTGCTGTCCTGGCCAGCTCCTGTATTGTAACATGCACTGGCCAGTCCCAATTCCCATACATTAACATGGCGAGCTGCGGCCGCTCCGATTCGAATAAATCCTCCGTCCCAGTTTTATATTGATGGGCTTCATTTCTTACTTCCAGCAATGAAAAACAGTTTTTACACCGACATAATATTTTCCAGATTTTCATTCAGAACACAGGGCCTTTATGAGTTGAGTTAGTCTTTTGACCGCTGCAACCAAGAGAAAACTTTGTCGCTGTTTATCAATAAGATTTTGAGTCATGTGACCAAATAACAACTGCATTTAAACCTATGAGTTTTCGTTGTTACAGACTGCAGCAGTGATGAATTCCAGTGTGTATCGTCTTTGACATGCATACCCACAGGCGCCAAGTGTAACTCTATCAATGATTGTTCTGACGTCGATCTGTCCGATGAGATAAACCCAGACTGTGGTGAGTTACACCGAACTGTGTGAGGAGACAAGCCCAGGTTGTGGTAAGTTACACCGTACTGTATGAGGAGACAAACCCAGACTGTGGTAAGTTACATCAAACTGAATGATGAGACAAACCCAGACTGTGGTAAGTTGCACCGAATTGTGAAAGGAGACAAACCCAGACTGTAGTAAGTTAGAGCGATCTGTCTGATAAGTTACACTGAACTGTGTGTGAGAGAAACCCAGACTGTGGTAAGTTACACTGAGCTGTGAAAGGAGACAAACCCAAACTGTGGCAAGTTACAACACCAATCTGTCAGATGAGACAAACCCGACAGTGGTAAGTTACACCGATCTGTCAGATGAGACAAACCCAAACTCTGGCAAGTTACACCAATCTGTCCGATGAGACAAACCCAGACTGTGACGTGTTACACGGATATGTCCGATGAGACAAACCCAGACTGTGATGTGTTACACGGATATGTCCGATGAGACAAACCCAGACTGTGATAAGTTACACTGAGCTATGTGATGAGACAAAGCCAAGATGTGGTAAGGTACACCGATCTGTCAGATGAGACAAACCCAGACTGTGGTAAGTTACACAGATATGTCTGATGGGACAAACCCAGACTGTGATAAGTTACATCGATCTGTCTAATGAGACAAACCCAGACTGTGGTAAGTTACACAGATATGTCTGATGAGACCAACTCAGCCTGTGGTAAGTTACATGGTTATGTCTGATGGGACAAAGCCAGACTGTGGTAAGTTACATCGATCTGTCTGAAGAGATAAATCTGTTCTCTGGTTTGGCTAATGAGACAAGGAAGAATATAATATTACATATGGTAATATATGTCACTGTCTGTGGCCCCACACCCCCTCCCCCTCCCCGTTCTGCTCAGCCGTCAAGACATGCTCATAGACAAACAATGCTTCAATCACTGCTTTGATTTTCAGCCTCGTCCCTGGACTGCGTCTTTGATGATCCGTTTTTGTGTGGTTATCGCAATGTTTCACAAAGTAAAGGCGTCTGGATCTCCCATAAAGAAGACACCACTTACGGTAGGACAAGACTTTCGAGGGAGTGGCATTGAATTCCATATGTATCATTTTTGATGTCGCAGTAATATTTATTATGTTAGTATATATAATATAATAATCTATTTGAGACTGGTCTTCTTTAAGCTGAATATATGCTCATAAACCACTGAAAACATGAAACGACAGGAAATCCAGCTAACCACGTAGCTATATAGCTAAACCATGAGAAGATGAAGCATGATGACAAGTGATATTCAGCTTCGCACTCTTCTGGATATCATTTCTCCTGAAATGACAAGCCCTGATATCCTATCCCTCAGCATGCATTATATGTACAGTGTAGCTCTAGTTCTCGGAATTCTTTTGTCATATTACCACCCACGAATAATATGAGTCGAAATCTTAGTCAGCATTCTTTAATGTTTATAAAGCTCTTATTACCGACGAGTGAAAGATGACTTAAGCAATGTTCGCAAACGTTTCGCATTTCAAGTGAATATAAAGACAAAAAAGTGACGTAACCAAGGTATCATACCACTTGTACTGTGGTGCGTCAAGCCCCTCTTTAGACTGTATAGATTTCCACATAAATCAAAATATATGCGCACAAGGTCTCTTAGATATAATTTTCAGCAACTTATTTTGGGGATGCATTACGTGGGAAGGTTTTCCAGCAACTCGCGGATGATCGTGGGTTCCACCGTAGCGCTGGCCGCCGCGATAAAAGTGAAATATTTTTGAGTGCGACATAAAAACACCAATCAAATCAAATCAAATCACGTTGGTCATACATGGGAAGCTCTGACGGCAACCTGCGGATTGTTGCGGGTATCCCCCAACAAAATGCTGGCCGCCATCGTGTTAGGGAAATATTCTTGAGTTAGGTGTAAACCACCAATCAAATAATTAAATAATGAAATTTAAAAAATTGAATTCAGTTAGATGTACATTCGTGAGAACATGCCACTTTAATGTCTTTGTTATCTCTATCTTTCAGAAAAGACTCCAATTCGTATCTCTGGACGCACAGGTAGTTACACCGCCTCCGGTAGGGTTTCAAGTCTATCACAACGGCTTGTGGGGTGATGTGTGCGCCCCTCGCCTGGGTCTATCGGAATTCAGGGTGTTATGCACGATGCTTGGATATGCAAAGTGAGTGTTCTATACAAGGGACTTAACTCTCGCTGGTTTAGCTTTGATGACTTCAGCTCCAGGAGAGCAGGAAGGTTGTGAAGGCTGGTGGATTAATTTCAGCAGGCCAGTGGATTAATTCAGGCTGGCTGGTAGATTAATTCAGGCAGGCCGGTTTCCCCCACCCATAAACGCGCCCGTTCGTATACCCTTAAACATAATCCGAGTTGTTGCACCCGTAATCCGGTCCGTCCTATAGCTGTAAACATAATCCGAGCTGTTGCACCCGTAATCCTGTCCGTCCTATAGCTGTAAACATAATCCAAGTTGTTGCACCTGTAATCCTGTCCGTCCTATAGCTGAAAACATAATCCGAGTTGTTGCACCTGTAATCCTGTCCGTCCTATAGCTGTAAACATAATCCGAGTTGTTGCATCCGTAATCCTGTCCGCCCTATAGCTGTAAACATAATCCGAGTTGTTGCATCCGTAATCCTGTCCGTCCTATAGCTGTAAACATAATCCGAGTTGTTGCACGCGTAATCCTGTCCGCCCTATAGCTGTAAACATAATCCGAGCTGTTGCACCCGTAATCTGTCCGTCCTATAGCTGTAAACATAATCCGAGTTGTTGCACCTGTAATCCTGTCCATCCTATAGCTGTAAACATAATCCGAGTTGTTGCACCCGTAATCCTGTCCGTCCTATAGCTGTAAACATAATCCGAGCAATTGCACCCGTAATCCTGTCCGTCCTATAGCTGTAAACATAATCCGAGTTGTTGCACCCGTAATCCTGTCCGTCCTATAGCTGTAAACATAATCCGAGTTGTTGCACCCGTAATCCTGTCCGTCTATAGCTGTAAACATAATCCGAGCTGTTGCACGCGTAATCCTGTCCGTCCTGTAGCTGTAAACATAATCCGAGTTGTTGCACTTGTAATCCTGTCCGTCCTTTAGCTGTAAACATAATTCGCGTTGTTGCACCCGTAATCCTGTCTGTCCTATAGCTGTAAACATAATCCGAGTTGTTCCACCCGTAATCCTGTCCGTCCTATAGCTGTAAACATAATCCGAGTTGTTGCACCCATAATCCTGCCCGTCCTATAGCTGTAAACATAATCCGAGTTGTTACACCCGTAATCCTGTCCGTCCTATAGCTGTAAACATGATTCGGTTTCCTCCGCTCATAAGCGTTTCTGCCTAAATAGCTTTAAAAGATGGTCCGACAGTTATGCCATTTCCTTTTACCAAGATCATTACATTGAAGACTGTGATTTTAAAGAAAACAAAGATATGCTTTGTTTTATTTGCCTGTGACTTTTTTTACGCATAAGTCATATTTCTTAATAATGCTCTATTTTATGCATATTGTCCGTCAGCGGGTTGGAAATATTCGAAAAGTGAAGACATAGATGAACATGCTAGGAATCCCAAACCAGTTTAGATCCCTCACTTTAATTTCTGGACTGACCTCTGCAGCTTAGGAAAACTGTAGTTTAACTTAGTTCCGCAATTCTGGCTCTCCCTGCCATCAAAGTTGTTTTGACCGCTACATATATCACCCAAAGCCGGCTGCTTAATTTCCGGACTGACCTCCGGGGGCTTAGGAAAACTGTAACTTAAAGCCATTATTACGCCTCGGGAAGAAACTGAGAATTTTTTTGTACTTCTATTCGTTAAGCCATGTCATATGCTTGGTATTAAGAAATAATAACCCAGCGTTTCACATATCTCTTACAGTAAATCCGAATGACTCTAATAGGGTTCTCAGCCCAAAGGTCAAGGTCAATAGGTAACATCAAAATAGAGTAGAATGTGAGTAGAATATTAATTGTTATAACAAAACTTTGGTACTTCATTCCGGCAACAAAATG